>NC_041025.1:11952573-12207573 GCF_900634625.1 Parambassis ranga
GCATCAGCGCAAAAAAAAGTTATAAATAATCTTGCCCTCCCTCCATCTCCCCCTGTGGTGTATGCCTGTTTTGCTCTCCCATGGGTGCAATTTTCCTGTGCAAACTTTTAGGCTAACAAAGCACAGATCTCTTCCAGCAGGGAATGCCAACAGGCTTCAAGCTCTCTAACACTCATCCAGATCATTAACAGAATAAGTCAGGTTTGTGGGGGTTTTTTTTTTATCAGAAATGAGGAACAACTTTATTTTATTTTATTATCTTTAGATTTTAGAATGAAACTATGAAAATATGTCTTGAGGAGTAGAGTTCTGTAGCTACATATTCATACTGATGGGAATAATGAGCTGTTGCTGCCTTCATATTCTGTTATTCGGCATGAAGAGAATGCAGAGTGTAGAACAAGTTTTTCAAAAGAAGTTTTCAAAAGATTTATATAGAAATGTATTTGGATAATAGTGTTAAGTTTTAATCCTTACAAGATGTATTATTTCTTGAGATTGTTTAGTGCACACATAACAAGTAAGAGATATTACATTCTAACCTGCTGTAGAAGCTTTCAAATGCAGCTAAATTCACATTAAGCAAACAATGATCTGCGCCTTCACTTTTTTTCCTCCACAACTGTGTACATCTTGGCTGACCTGTGAGTGTATGCTGACAAGGTGTGAGCACTTGAACCTCTCAAAGGTATGAGAGACAGACAGGTCCTCAGCGTCCTCTCTGCTTCCTGTGGACTTGCTCCTGTCAGCTCCAATGACGCCGGGATGGCGTGAGGCTCAGGCGAGTGCGGGCAGGCGTAGACACTTCAGCTCCGTCTGTCACCCTGGCTGACTTCAGCTGGTGGAAGAGCCACCTCTGGGTGTCTTTCATGTTCCCCACACGCCTTCCTGCCTGTCTGCTTGCCTACCTTCCTTTGCCTGCTTGCACAACTACCTCTGCCTTGTGCTCTCATAACACGCTAGGGACATGCAGGTTAATCTTTTATTTAAAGCTAGCTTACACGCACCTAGCTGCAGCCTACACACACTTGTGCATAAGCCCCAGACCCTCCACCTGTGAATTTCCTGTCTGTCTGTGTACACATAAAGAGAAGATATCTTAAGTGTTTTCGCTGTCTCAACCACGTATACTGTAGAAGCCTTACTATAGTTCTGCTGCATTCCAGGCAGCGCCAGTGGTTGTGAAATGCTGCTTTGTGCTCATGTTTTTTTGTCTTTAAAAAGGTAGCAAAAAATGTTTTTAAGCTATTTACATTTAGAGAATTGAGCCTTTATGGAACGGCAGGAAGAATTCACATGGAATTTGCAATACACTGAATCAGCACTCCCAAACATCCACACACACCCATGCACACACACAGAAATAGAATTGACTGATCCTTGTCAGTAAGTCATTTTTCGGGATCATTTTTCTGCATCAGCTGCATTTCTGCTGGAGAAATGAAGGCATTTGTTTTCATAATGACATGGAGGAGAAGAAAATAGCTTTTTATGCTGGTACACAAATTGATTGAATTAGAAAGGGGAGGAGAGTGGGGGGTGCAGGTGAGGTGGGGGGCATTCTTATATTGTGACAGTTGTCACAGTAGCCATGACATCAGTAGTCCCTTCTCAGTAAATATGGACAGAATATTTCAGGTGGCTCCCTTTTTTTCAGCAGCAAACTGCTCACCTTTAACTAATGTGGATTTTTTTAGAATTTCTTTCCGCTTACGCAGATGAAATAATTTTTATGTCTACGTCACAGCCTGCAAAGACATCATCCCAAAGCAGACTAACTGATGCGTTTTGTGCACACTACTCTCGTCACCTTCCGTGTGTTGGTTTTATACATGGGATCTGGGGAGCTGATGCAAATCATAGTGACAATGTAGCAAGCCAAGCAGATGTTGGCTATGAAATATAGATGGACTGTGATGTCAGATGTGGAGTAGTTCAAGCTGGAGCACCTCTGACAGACAGCAGCAGCTTCAGTACTATGTGAAAGCTTGCTTTAAACCCTATTCTTACATAATGACAGGTATGCCTTTTTCATGTGGCGTAGGTGCAAAAAACACTTAATGTTTGCTGGATAGCTTTGCATGCAGAAGCATGAGGGTGAGGCAGCATACATCCATTAGTTTCAATGCCATTCAATTTCTGCTCGGAAACATCAAGTACACCCACAAGTATTGCAAACATAAAACATGCATCTAACTCTGATCTGCAAGGACGCCTGGGTGGAGCTTAGCTCCTGCACAAGGTCTGTTAGTTTAATGGGGAACAAATCAAATATTCACTATATACCTCAGTTTACCCACATCTCTTTGTCTCTACTGAAATATACATTGACACCACTCTCAGGAGTGAAGCCTGTCATATTTCAGATTGCAAGCCGAGTTATTCACACATAATTACCAGAGGGACAAACTCCCTATTATTTCTCTGTTTGCCTTCTGATGAGACCCATTTACTCATTCTAACACCTAAACAGCACACATGCCATGTTTTCCTGTGTGCTCACACATTACATACTTCTTACTGACACCATGCCGGGGAAGATCTGCTGTAGTGACTCTATTCTACATACAGGCTGCAGCTCCCCGAACCTGAAATGGGCTGAAGGCTGAAGATAGCGTGAACAAATCTGACAGGAAAAGAGATGAAAAAAGGATTTGACATCTCTAAAGCCAGGTATTAGGAGAGCTGCCAGGCTCAGAAGTGCATAGACAAGCAGGCAGACACACATTAAAGTTTTAGAGTCCCAGGACCCGAGAATGTCCTGTCTCTCTCCTTTTAGCACCCCCCCCTCCCCCCTCCCCCTTGCAATCCCTCCCCTCCTGCTCAGGACCCAGAATTGGACGTCCTGAGCTTTCCTGGCTCCAGTGTTCCTCTTGTGACCCTCACGTCAGACAGCCTCTGTCCCCTCTCATTTCACTCTGAGTGCCCTTTACATGGAGCACAGAGGTTGTGACAGTCCCTTGTGCAAGCTTCAAATCCAGAGGCCGAACGCGCCTCAGGGCTGGTTTACTTGCCCTCCAACCCTCCACCTTTCAGTGCACCATACCTGTGCAGAAGAGGGACTCAGACAATGTGTTTGTCCCCAACATGCACTGCAGGACTGGGGAGGAGGTCACCCTGTGCACTCTCAAAAGGAGTTCAAGCAGGTGCAGCAGGGTGGGCTCTGCAGTTGTGATGTAACAGGGTTATCCAAGACTATAAAGGGGGCTTCTCTGTCTGTCAGCTTGCCTTCTATTTCTTAGCTGCTGAGCGAGCCAACCAGCCCACACAGTGCAGGCTGCAGTCCATCGGCCCCAAGGCTCAGGGAGCCACCGCGAGGGGGTGGTTTACGTGTGTTTGTCCCTGAGCTTCTATGTGGGCAAGTGTGTGTCTGTGTGTGTGTGTTGGTGGAAGCAGGGCCTTGGGAGCTGAGAGTGGGAGCCTCCTGACTGCAACAGTGGCTGCTACCTTGGCAACCCAGGAGGGAAAGATGTGTTGAATGAGTGAGTGGGAGAGGAATCTACAGTAGGTACGTGTGTGCGGGGGATGTAGTTCTGTTTATGAATTTAGTTATTTAAACAGGCTCAATACATGCCACATAATGTGCACTTACTGTACTTGTGTTGCTGTTTATCCCTTTGCAAACTCTTGCTCCCCGCTTTCTGTGTAGTTGAGAGTTTAAAGCTAAGTAAAGTGTATTTTGATATGAAGCTGTTGACAAGGGACCTTTTCAAATGTTTGAGAGCACTGGCCCATCAAAAATAGCACTACCTCAAGTTGCTGCAGCAGCAAGGGGCAACATGTCAGGTGATATGAGAGGATGGAAGAAGTGAATGTGACACATTTATTTTGACAAATTGAAATGTTTTCCCTTCATCTTAAAATGTTGCTAAATTTAAGACTGACCAAACAGATTTGCCTGTTTCTGTGGAGAGGGACCCGGTCCTCTCAAGGTGTGTTAGCATCATCGGCTCACAGTGCTGATGATCCCTGCACAACCTCCTTCCCCCTTTCTGATGTTTCTGTCCTCCTATGACTTCTGAATGACAGACAGGCTCAGCTGCTAACAGCGTGTGGGACTGTGGGAGCAACTGGAAATGTTTTATAGATTGCCTTTAAAGGTCCCTCCACACAGATAATATTTTTATCAGATTTTTACCAGCTGTGACAGCATGGCTAGTTTTTGTGGTAGAGTCGCCTGTCTGTCTGTCTGTGGACAGACTTTGTCAACAGGATAGCATCTGCAGCAACACAGTCATTAAACCATAGATAGGTCTGAAGCGGCAACACAGTGATGGTGAAAACGGTGAATAATTCGAACAAGTTGGCACTATAATTCTGATTTAATGCAGCATCATATGTGTTTTGACAGCATAGTGTCAACGGTTAAAATGAACTTATAATTAAAAGTTACACAATTCCAGAGAATATCATTAGGAACAATACAACTGCAGCCAGGTACACAGTAAAAAAGAGGGTTCTTGCAGCTTAGTGTTTCATTTGGGTAGCTACCATTTTAGATCAAAGAGTCTATAGTGTGTTGTGTGAGCCTTGCCTGATGATAGCAGGAGATGAAGACGCTTTCATGTCTGCAGTACAGGGCTCTTAGTCACATAACAACAAAAGGCACAAAATAATGACAGCCAATATGCGCCAGAGTCTATGTATACCTTCTAGCACATGATTGTGTGCCATACTGTGCACATCATAGCGTTACACATAAATATGCTGAACATGATTATATACCTGTAAATTCACTGTAGAAATGCCTCATGCATCATGCCTTTATGTGCCAATATTATGTATATCTATACATACATATAGTTATGGATTTTATTTTGCATAGGAATTTCTTAAGTGTGGATTTGCATTCTTTGTGTGTACAGTATGTGTATGTGCTCACAGAGTGGGGAAAGGAAAGGTGAAATTACATAGTGGTGCCAGCAGGCAGGACACCCGCTTGGTGTACACTCATTTTCTCATCTCACACATTGGGCAACCTGCTGCTCCTCAGGAAACAAATAATGGCTTAGTCATAACTCCTCGCCAACACACCAAAGAGCTACCCACTAGAAATAGCAGTGATTTTACCACTGAAAAACATGCCCACCTCCCTATACAATTTATGTCAGATTGCATAAAAGGTCTGCCAAAAGAGTGGAGGTGGGTTCAAATTAGCCCCCACCTCTTCACTCCCCCACCACATGTGGTTAGTCTCTTAGTGAGAAAGCAGACATGTGGGACTATATGATAAAGCATTGCTGTGCTATACCTGAACCTATACAACATGAACTGACAGCATTTTGCCAGTGCACGAGTAAAATCGTTACAAACACTAGTCCTCTAGATTGTACTGTATACCTCACATGTTCCATTTGGGGGCTTGTGCATTTATTAGATGAAATTTACATACTTTTTATTAAAAGACCTCTTTTCATGGCTGCCAAGCATTTTCTTAAGTCGTTACAAATGATGCAGGATTTGAACAAGTGGAACTGCAAGCAGCTGACGAATCAAAGGCAAGGAATATCTTACCTCATTAAAAGGCCATTATGAAGAGCAATGCATCATTTGGGTTCTTGGTTTTAATTGACAATTAAAATATATAATTTAATGTATCTATTAAGCTAATAGATTAGCACAAGGCAGATTTTTCTGTTAGCTACAGGCCCATTAGAGCCCATTTATCATTCCTCTTTAATAGCTTCTCTGTTTTGCCTTGGATGCAGTGGCTTTGGTTATTTTTCTGTAATTCTAAAATACAGGAAGACATCCTGTGTCTTTAAACTCACAGGCTTTTAAACTTTCTCGGGCAAATGGTCATCATTTTGACATACCACTAAAGTAGGATATGTTTAGTACAAGACCTTTTATGGCTTTGACAGCCTTTACCACTACACTAAAAATTGGTATTACGGTAGGTTCGCTACATGGTTCACAGGTTTAACAAAAAATGAAAAAAAAAAAAAAAAATCAGGCTTTTGTTTTGTTTTTTTTTTTTGTTTTTTTGTAGTCTCCTGAGCTGAGCTGACCCTGCATTCCTGCATGACACCATGGCAAGTTAAGTGTTGCTGAGCCATTTTCAACTGCGTCAGAACTGTGCTTAACCGTGGTGTGTTGAGCCGGAACTATAATGGTGTGATCCAAATGCAAGCAGCATGCAGGGCTGATCCTGCTGGGGAGTATTGAGGTGAACACAGGAGGTGCTGTGACAGGCTGAAGCCAAACACACTGCCCGTTGTGTCTGCGTGTATAGAGCACAGTTGAGTTCTCACACTATATAATTGTGCTTAAACACGTGACAAAGGATTATAATACACAAATGTTCTTCATCGGTTCAGCTCCTAACTTTAACTAACTAAACAATTTTGGAAATAAAACACAACAAACAAAACACGCTTACTAGCCAGCTAGCTGCCACTTTAGTCCTCGCTGTCCTGCTGTGAGGACATACTTTGCTGCTTGTGTTTGTTTGTGTGTACCTCTGTGATTGAGTGATTACATGTTTACGTGCATGTGTCTGCACATGTGTGTACATCTGTGCCAGTATGGTGCGTTGGCGTTGTATTTCCCACCCATCCATGTAGATTCCCAGCACCCAAGCAGTCTGCTGGTGGCGCCCCGCTGTTAGCTGCTCTGTAGCAAGCTGGAAATGGTGGGTGGAATACCCCTCCTGGAGCTTTTTTGATGCTGCAGGCAGATGTCTCCCTCTGCCTACCCTCATCTCCCCGCTCACCTGGGGAATGATGCCAGCCAGCGAGCCTCGCTCCCACCCTCTCCCTTCTAGCCCTGGAGGCCCTCAGCCTTGCCAAAGAGGGAGTGAAGACGCAAGTGTGGGTGGGAAGATATGCCAATACCAGCTTGAGCTCTCGTGTATACGATACAACATACACACCCAGCAAAAGAGCACACAAAAAAATATCATTTACATATAGCAGCTGCTGAATATCACATTCGTCAAAGGAGTGATCAAAGGAAATACTGGTTTTGTTGTAATCAATTGCTGACGCACATGTTTGCATCCCCTCTCATGCATACCAACTCCTGCACATGCCACACAGACACTTCCTACACTCCCTCTTTACAGCAGTAGCATCCGTGGCTGCCAGTTTGGCCCCATTTGGCTGTCTGGACTGCTCCATGAGTGCTAAATGTCTCTGTACCATTAAGCACCAGCTATCCCACTTCAATGGCCCTGCATGAGTGCTCTTTGCCAGCACTTTCTGGAGGCTGTGCTTGTCGAACCTTGCATTCCTTGTTCAAGTTGACAAAGAGGGGTGAGGAAGGTGCTGGAAAAGTGGGAAGCATGAGTGAGAAAGTTAGCAATAGAGGAGCATTATAAGTAGCAGGCAATTATGTTACCTTTTATGGGTGATCATGGTTTATTGGTAAGTTAAAGCTACAAGAGTTTTACTTTATTCAATCCATTTGGTACTTTTACTATGTTTTCTTTCTGTTTTTATCATTTGTGGCCCATTAGTAAATTGTTTATTATTAATAAGAACAAAAAGGCACAAAAATAGCTTAGTGAGTTATATTTAAACTGCCGAACCTAACACCTGATGTCAGCTAAGAGTCAGCGAGGACAAAAAGGCAGTGAAAAGAGAATGCTCAGTTATAAATAGCAGTAGTCTCTTTAGGATGGCAGGTTTTTAATTAACAATAGAGTGTCTGATAATCCACAGTTAATCCAGAGGAGAAGAGGGAGGAGAGGAGAGAAGAAGAGAAAATCATCAGCTGTTTGATGTTAGGACTACAAGTCCCTCCTGGCCCTTTCACGGCTTGCTTCTGAGCTGTTCTGGGCTGTGGTATCCATAGCCCAAATGTATTTATTTTGTGAAACAGCCATGCTCCATATTTTGTGATTCACTTTGTCTCTGACTAACCGCTGTCTGTTCCCATTAGTGTGAATATGTGCATGCTGCTCTTGTCAAACTGACTGGGGTTCTTCGTGCTCATATGTACTGTTAGTGGATAGGGGCCGTTTGTTCAAAACTAGCCGAAAGAGGCCTTGATGGCTGGAGGCGTCCGCTTAAAGTCCTTAGCCTGTTGAAAGGCTTGATCTTTTGGGGAAACACTGGAAGATGTCAGACTGGCTTCACTCTCAAAGGGAGGCTGCTATCTAAGACACTTTGAGCTTAAAGGGAAGTGGGGGTGGTATTTTTTCTCTTTTACAGCACAGCTGCAAAGACAGTAACAAATATGTTGTTTGTACCTACTCTGATACTTGATATGTTGGGGCTGAGTTCCACTGTCATAATTCAGAGAGAATCTGAGTTGAAGATATCACATCGCATTTTAGACCATCAGTAGTTGACGTTTCTAGTTTCTTACATAAAGGCTTCACATTCCTTCAAGCTCCAACATCACAAGCATTACAAGCAACCAACAACACAGAATACAAGAATCAGAATGTTGAATCTACCAACATTAGAATTACAACACACAAAAGAGATGTTTTTACTGTCAGACACTATTATCTCTGGAATGATCTGAATACAGAAGTGAATCGTCCCTGTAGGGGTTCAAAGATCTGGTAAAGAGGCTGTCTCATTCATTGAATGTTGAACAGCACAAATCTGAACAGTCGTGGCACCAGAGCAGACCTCACATGACACATGGATGACAAAAGTCACACTAAGACCTTGGTGCTCCAGGCAGGAGTCGCTGCGATCATGTCAGTAGTAACGAAGATATGTTGAAAAGGATTATCCAAGGAAAAATGTGTGCTGCCCAGGGCGGAGTCTATAGATGAGAGCAATGTTTAGGGGGGGACACAATGGTTCAGACCAAGAATGGACACATAACAAAGCTCTCTCTGGGTTATTTGAAATTCCTGCCATAATACCATTAATTTCAGAAAAGAATTATTGTCTAATAATAACAGGGACCCGGATGTCATGGATTCTGTAGCAAAAGAAAGAGAGAAGTGTCATATCATGTGTGAATCACCCAGGTGTGTCACGTGTCCCCTTATAATAACAAACCTGGATAGCTTGTTTAGGTTACAAGAATACGGTCTCTAGAAACACTGGAGACATGTAAATATGTTAATAAAAAGTACATTTTGTATGATAAGTCCTAAATGTTTCTTTCTGACCTTTCAGGACAGAGTCTGGGTTACGGCTTCGTCAACTACATTGATCCAAAGGATGCAGAGAAAGCCATCAACACGTTAAATGGACTCAGACTTCAGACCAAAACAATCAAGGTATAACTGACATCATTCACAGCTCAACACACACATGATCACCATTGATTACCAACAAAAAAGTATAAATAATTACTGCTAGAACTAAAATTCTATCACAAAGTTGTAGAGGTCATATTACATTTGTATTATAGGGCTGCTTTCTTCGTTAGGAGACAGTGACACAGTTAGTGACTGTGCTGGAGGGTGAGATGGGATTAACATGCATGAGCCTCTGAAATAAAAAGACCATCTAAATCAAAGAGACACATTAAAAAGGCCTGTGACTATGGTTGATATGCTAATTACTTTCTAAATGTCAAAATGTAAAGGTGAAATTATATAGATATCTTTGAGCAAAATGGAAGAAACATGTCAATCATCGTATTTTCCAAAATAATTGAGGGCTCTGTTATTGTGTTTTAAATGGCATGACTAATATGCAGCCTTGGTGGTGGTTGTCAAAGACATGATATAGACAAATCTGTGCCAGCGTTGCCTTGTCCTCCATCCAAACGCATTATAAAGACTAGCGATGAAGCCGTACACTTGTTTTTGCAGATGTTTTACAACAATGTATCAGTCTTCCTGCTGATCTCATTTTCTCCTCTCACTGCTGTCCTCTGCCTGCGGATATGTTGTTGATTTTAAGATGGGCAGTAATCTGTTGCTATGGTAATCCCTGTATTCTCGCTTTCTGTCATCTAATCTAATCTGATCTAATCTAGTCTAATCTAATCTAATAGGATGGGATTAGCCTGTTTGCAAACAGGGAATCCCACATAGAGCCCCCCCCCCCTTTTCCTGGACAGCATACACTCTGCTCTGGCCTTGATTCAGCACAGTATTCACATGTGTGGCACGGAAGAAAAGAGCACATGACATGTGATATGTGCTTTTTTATTATATTGCTGAAATTAATATAGAAAAAAGTGAGAACAAAGCTCAGCATAAAAATATTTAAGTAGCGTGTCTACTAGGACACCAGTTAAGAGGCTGTTATGAAGCATTTTAATGAATAAAGAGCAAAGCAATGCAAAAATGCAAATGTTACAAACACCTTTTTTTTCCTTTTATACCTTTTACACAAGTAGAGTTCTGCCATTTTGAAAACTGCTGGTTATGTGGTCAACACACACACACCATTCATAGCACATAAAACTCTAATAGATCTCTCCTTGAACAAGTATACACTGAAATATGCTCTCACCTTGCCAAGATATCCAAGGGATTAGAGAACAAGAGTTGCAGTGTGTCAGTTACTGCAGGTCAGCTTCACCAGCTCTGCTGTACATATAAAAAGAGGCAACGTGACCTCAGCCAACAGGGGGGAAAAACAGGTAAACACATGGATGGAGATGGTAAAATCTACCAAGTCTTTACTAAGTGCAGCAGGCTGAGTTCACAGATTTTCACTCTCACACTCTCATGACACACGAGGTTGCCTCAAGTTGTTCCTGAGATAAAGGCGGTCTTCATAATGACAGAAGACAACTCTGCATCTCTGTCTGACGCTATCGCTCCTTCACACTTTATTTCCTCCCTCCCACTACCCTACTTTGCTTGCTTTCTTTCTCCACAACAGACTGAAAAGCCTAAAGGTAACAAGTCAAATTAAAAGGGAGTGCGGTAATTCTAAAATTAAGTTTGTCGCTCTTTCATGTCACACCCTTCCCACTCTCTGCCACTACACTTGTGAGGAAACACTTGGCCCAGAGATTCAGATGCTTCGGGGCAATGTGTCTCTCTGAAGTGTCTTTTAGTTGATTTCACTGCTGCGGTTTCCTCCACCATGACACCTCAGATTTTGTCAGTGATGGCTGTGACGCAGCTTTCCCACAGAGGTGTGAGGGAAAGCAGCATGCCAAAGGTGAGAGGAGCTCACAGCGACACGCATGCACCATAATCTGAGACGCATTTATACAGCGTGTGCTTGTGATCACTTTAATCATCACAGTTCTTTTTTTTCTACCTTTCCTGCACACATGCACTAAACCACACTTGTACACAATACCGCTCACAGCTTGAGGAGGTGTTGATGGATTAGACATCTGGAGTTGGCTGACAAGGGGAGAAAATGAGGCAGAGCTGTACAGAGAAGCAAAGAGGAGCAGAATCTGGAAGAGGGAGAAAGGTTTTAGTGAGGCAGCATACAGGAAGGAAGCAGACGAAAAATATCCAGGCTGCAAGAGATGCAGAGAGGAAGACAGAGGAGCTGAGCGGAGAGACTAAGGCAGAAGATGTGTGAAAGCAAAAAGAGACACGGGAGAAGCCAGCTGTTCTCACTGTTAGAGTTCAGCAGGATTTCCATGCTGTTGCTCAAGGATATGACTGCATATCCACTATATTTGCCTGACTTTAACCTTATTTGATGACTTATGTCTCTACATGTCAGATGTAATGAAAGTACAGCGATGTAAAGCTGCTCCAGTCAGCAGCAGTAGTAATGGGATTTACACTTTACACAACTGCAGCAAAATCCAAGATGTGAAAGTTTACTGGTGGAGAGCTATCTGCACAGTGCAGCAGGGACTCCTGTTCACCCCTCATTTATTTACACATAGGATGTTTTGGGTGGAAAAGTGCGACCTGCTTTTGAAATCTGATTGATAATTTTTTTACTAAATGAAAGTGCTTGTAATCAATATTTTTAATGAAGTAACTTCTTGGTCTAAGTCCTAATCTTGTTCCACCGATTACCTGGACTGGCCTTTAAAAGTAAAACACAGGGGAACAACATGCCTCTCCCAACGACCGAGGGAGGCACGGCGTGTTATCTCTCAAGTGTTCTAAGTAGCTAAATCTTTTCCTAACAACGATAATCCCCAAGGCAAGGTGTACTAAGAAAATACAGTCACATTTTCCTCCCTGTGGCTCCAATGATCCACACCCTTACCCAACCACAACACACACACACAAAAGCCCTCCAATATTGTAATCTTGTTTATATTTTAACCACCCACAGGTTTAATGTGTAATAAAGCACCAGAACCCTAATTTATTTCTTCATATAAGCCCTAAAACTCTTTTCTTTCCCCCCGCAGGTGTCATATGCTCGGCCCAGCTCAGCCTCCATTCGTGATGCTAACCTGTATGTGAGTGGCCTGCCTAAGACTATGACCCAGAAGGAGCTTGAGCAGCTCTTCTCCCAGTACGGACGCATCATCACCTCCCGTATCCTCGTCGACCAGGTCACAGGTATCCATGGGGCAGCACCTCCTTTCCTTTAACCCTTTGACACTGGCACATAAAGTCAGATACACAACTGATTGGAACATTGTGATTACATCCTTTCTTATCTTTCTTTTTTTAGCAAAAGTAACATGCTTTATTCTTTTTGTATCCAATTTCTGTAACTAATCGAAATAGCTTGGACTGATATAGTCATATTCTTGGCTTCATCAATATCTATTATTTATTTCCATCATCCTTGGACAAACTAAATGAACACCCTCTGGCTGCAAAATTGAGGTGTGTGTGTGTTCAGGTTGCACCAGTCAGTCTGCGCCATTCAGACAATAATATAATTTGCTGGAGAAGCCGCTCTCCTTTTGTTGAGCCGGTGTTGTCATGCTTTATTGTGATTGGCACAGCTGTTGCAGAACAATGAGATCAGTAATGTGACTGGCAACGAGTGAATTTATTAGTTTGTGCTCTGCCACATGGCACCTACATGCAAAAAATAAAAGGGAATGACATAACAGGTGTGATTAGAGCTGCTGCCCAGAGAGCCTCTGTAACCTAGACTGAACTCCTAAATGATTTCCTTATGCATGTGTTGATGGTACGGATTACCATACTATACAAAACATTCTGTATCAGCACATTGCAGTAGCTATAAGTAAGTAAATGAGATACAAATCACAGAGCATATGGCAAATATTTTCAATGTTGTGCTAATTGAGATGTGCAAGTGAAGCAGAGATTGTGTTAATTAAATATTACTAAACACTGCCTAATGAGTGAGTGAGTCACCTCGACAGGTGATTTTCTGACCATATTTCCAGCTGAGGACTCCTCAATAAAAACAACAATTACATGAGAGGCGCAAGCTGCATAATATACAGCACATGCTCAATTACACATTTCACTACATCCAAAACAGAGGAGTGAATCACATCAGCCCATTGTGCTGCAGAAGAACCCCTCTAAGCATGTCTCTTAGATCCATTTCAGGGGTTGTGTGCGTGCCTACAGGCTCCAACCTGCTCCGAGTGTTATGTGCGATGTGTACTGATGAAGCAGAAAGGGAGCAGCATGCTGTAAGCCACACTCATTTGCCTAAGCAGAATAAATCACTGCTGGCAGTGAAGTGCACGCCTGTCTGTACACACTGAGCAGAGGAAGTGGGGAAAGGAAAAACAAAGAAGAAGGAGAAAAGCAGACGAAGAGGGAGGAGTAAGAGGAAAGGAGAAAGTAAGAGAGTGTGTAGATGAGTGGAGACGTGACAAGGAGAGGAAATGAGAAGGAGGAGGAAGTAAAGGGAACTATGGAGGGTAGAAGGGGAAGGTACAGGTGGAAAACATGCCCTCGTCCACACACATTTAGATAACACACATAACAGACCCGTCATACCTCCATGCAACTTGGACCCAGGGGACTTCCTGTAAGACGACACAGCGACGCAACACACTGCAAGGACACATCTGTTCAACCACAGCCACATTCACGTCTCAGTTTTTTAGCTGCAAGGCTCCAGCCACATGCCATGAATAAAACAAATCTCAGCACAAGCAGCACTGTTTACAGGAAGGCTAGATTTTTTAATGTACCACTAGATGTTCAGCTATTCACTGTGTTCATTCTTGACTGGCATGGGGTCAGTTTTAAAGTGGAGCACTGCAATGTCATAGTTATTTATTGGGTCACATGAATATTTCCTAAAGCAAGCGTTTTTCAACTATCATTAAAAAAACAACTTTTTTTTTTAAACACATAATCTGTTTTTAAGCTGTGCTGTTTGCACCAAGGATTGAATGGCAGCTATTTACACAGGGTGTGTATATCCTGGAAGAAACACCAGTATGTCTGTAGTTAACAATGCTACTGGCAGAAAGGCTTCCTAACACAAAGCACCGTGTTGTGCTTTTTGCTTCAGACAGACTTCCTCACTTTTGCATAGATCTGGGCTGTTTCTGAAATCCCTCACACACACACAGTTCAGTGTTGGGCACTTTATAGTGAGATCATCAGGATATTACTTTTGGACCATGTTGGATCCTACCACCATCATTTTCTGCCCCTGTTAATTACGTCATTGTTGTGGCACAAAATATGTGCCGATCTAGGCTAAATAAGCTACATTGCTAGTAATTATAATTTGTGCCATTGTAGCATAATTTATTAAATTATATGACAATAACTAATAAAACAAACATAACACATCAGGTTACATTAGTTAAATGGATTATTATAATTGTAAGACAGGTCACAATGCTCCCACTCCCGTTCGTCTGCACAACGGATGACATTACATAGCGCTAATTTAGTGACCATTAGTTGTACACTACTTTTCATAATGCATTGTGGGATACACTGAGGGCACTATATAGGGTCTAAAAATGTCACTACACATTCAGACAATGGCGAAGACTCATTATAGGCCTGTATACTGAGTAGGGTATGATTTGAGATACAGCCATGGAGTTGCATTAGGAAGTGGCGTGCTACCATACAACACTGGTGTTATGTGAGTCTTCTCAACTATGTGTGAACAGAAACAGCAGACTGTTTCCTTGACAGCACACTTCTTCCTTGTAACCTTTCATATACTGGACAATCTGCTGTGTTTCATAAAAAGCTTCATCAGCTCCACTAGAATATCCAGGCCAATAAAACATGTTAGGGGGAGAAACGTACTGCATCACCAGTACATGCACTGAGGTATATCGGTTAGAAGCCTCACAGAGCAGGAGGTGTTTTTCCATTCCTACTAGCACCCTCACCTACACTAATTGCTGTCCAAGCTACAACCCCATACACACACTGTATATGCACATGCACACAGACACAAAGATAATGTGAGACAGAGATTTTCTGCAAGGCGCCCCTAGAGGGTTAAGGATCAGCAGGAGAAATGTTAATGATTAATTAGATGTTAGAGTTGTTGGTGATTAAAAACATGGAGGACTTTAGAAGGGCCCTGAGAGTAGTATGCTGGCATCATTGACTCTTCCCTTTTCTTCTCTCTGTTACTGCACAGGCGTACGCACACACACACAAGACATAACCCACCCACCCACTCACACACTCACTGCCATTAATAGAGAAATGGGCTGCAAATTAAAACTCTCCTGTGGCTGCCAAAATCTAAGTACAGAACAAGAAAGGGAAAGACAGACACAGATTTGTGTGTCATGTCGGGCTGGTTTGTGGTTTAGTTGTCAGCCACAGGATGTCCTAATATCAATGTTGTCACTAAGTATGCCTCTTGAAAGGAATTTGTAATTATTTTAAACTCCTGTTTTGAGGGATATTTGCATCATTATCATGTTGCAGGTCGCCAGTGAATCATCAGCATCCCTGTGTTTATTGTATTAGAGACCTCATCAGTGTCTAAAATCCGATTCCCTCTTCCTACTTAACTAAGGACTGATTTCAGACACACCCTTGCAATCGCAGCAGAAATGTAATAGCCTTTAGGGACGAGTGATGCACAGACAGAAATAGATACTAACAGCAATGCTATAGAAAGTTGTTAAAGTAACGGATGTTCTCCAGTGACCATTGGCAGATGGGCTGATGATCTCCGGCTCCTGCTCCGCTAAATTGGGAACATGAAGTCTGTTCTCTAAACGACCTCCTCATCAACAGGATGCACCCCGCAGTCACTCTGCTGTTCGTAAAGACAAGAAGGAACTTTAAAAAACATCACTGTTACCATCATTCTCAGTCAGAGGCAGCTGAAGCAAAAATCCACTAAAACTGCCAAATTGCCCCAGAGACTCAGAGAGCGAACACAACATCGACTTGACAAGGGTATCTCTTCATCTCTTCCTCACCCTCCTCACTGCCTTCCTCTGTCTATTGATTCTTTCTGAATGGATAAGCATATTTTGTCTCTTTATCAGTGCAAATAGTGCCAGATTCCCTCTCCCGCGTTTCACTCTAACCTTCAGGGAAGGTAGTGAGGCCGTGATTTTGTGTGCTGACAGCTGGTATGGGCTAGCCTCAATTTGAAACAGATATAATATCAGAGGCAGCTTTGGATCAATAGATGGCTATTCCTAGTTCTTCTCCTCTGGACCTGTGCGCACACAGAGGTCAATGCTTACCTGATCAATGGCTGCAAATACAATTGATCCGCAGGCATGGCTTTCGTAAACGGCAGCTCTAATGTAAAACTAAATTGCTCCTCAGTGTGTGTAAGGATTGGCTGTGACAAGGCTGATGCCACGTCACCTTCTCATGTGGGATGGAATGTGGCAGTGGGAAAGATTCCCATGGCAACAAGTCAAAAGCATTCATCCCATCATACGACTCGTCATAGTGATCGCCAGTGTCACTAATTAATGTATTTTGCGAACAGAATTTCAAAAATGATCTGATATTTAGTTACAGTTGTATGATAGTCAAACTTGTTCCTGATCAAAGTAGCATGAAATTAAGGTTTTGTTACTTGGAAATTTGGCTGACATGAGGCATCCATGTTTGAAAGCTTTTCAGACACTTTAATGTAATTTACTGCCAAGTTGAGTATTCGAGCTTTCAGAAAAAAATCTGCCTTCTACAAGACAAAAAAAAATGTTTGAGAGGTTCAGAGTATTAATGTACAGCATCACCGTGATGGCCCTTTTTGAATTTATGGTTGTTAAACGTCTGCTTGGGTCATGTTTAGTGAACATAACGGCACAATGCTGTTACCGATATAATCTTTTGACACTTTCCAAGAAAAGATTTTTGCCAGTGACATCACTGCTCAGCATTAAACCCTAGCATTTACTCCTTTCCATGGTCAAACTATGTGTAGCTTAGCAGCTGCTGCCACCTACAAGCGAAGCCTACAGATTGCCTTGTTACTGTTATCAGCCTTTCCCTTCTTGTTTACCTGTTAAGGACCGAGGTGTAATTATAACATACTGCATAAATTAATTTCTGTAAAACAATGGTGCAGTATTGTATAATTCAGTGTGACACCAGCATGGGAATCAGTTTGTAGTTAGAGTTTTATAGCAGTTTATATTAACATTAGCTACGCTGGTTGGTTGTTTTTTTGACCTTCTGAGGGTCCACAACAGTTGAGTGTGTTATAAATAAAAAATAAATAGCTTTTTGTCCCTGAACTGTAGTTGAGAGTTCACTGCCTTCTTTTAGGTTGTTTAATTATTTATTTTATTTCCTATATTTACAATTCATTGCATTTTTTTTTAGCTTTGAAAAAAACTCATGGGGATGAAATGGACGATTTTTTAAAAGTGGCACGTAGTAACATGTCCCCTGTGCAAATAACACCTCAGTGGCATCAATCTGTCAGATGCTCGTCATATACACAACACTTTGATGTGGCTTTTCAATTTAGAAGCTGCACGCCGAACACATGATATATTTGCCCTGCTGTGTTCAGATGGTTGAAAGCTTTTATACAGACTAAAAGCAGGTTTGGGTCAAAGATGGTGGTAAAAGTCATCTTGAGTGCAGAGACTACATTCTGTTTGTAATCACACTAAAGCTGTAATCTCTGCGTTGATTTAAATATGACCATATTATTATCAGCGTACTCAGTCTTATCCAGTTTCATATGTTCATGCAGCAATTAGTTTGGTCCATTGGCGAAAATCAACATTTGTGCCAATAGTCCTAACTAGAAATGTGAAGACAAAAGAGGAGCCGTTCTAGGGTAGCTTTGTCTCTCACATAATGAAGATGAAGGCAGGAAGTGTTCTGCGAGTTGTATACCTTAGAATTTCAAGTGTACATTTTTTCCCCTCAAAGGAGTCACACTCCCTCTGCACAGTTAGCTCACTCTCTCCTCTCTTGACTTGAATAATGAATGTTCCCCCCCAGACTGACACCAGACTGAATCCCTGTTCTCTGTCTGTCCAGCAGCAGAGAACAGAACGGTCAAGGTAAGACCAGCGCAGAGGTGCACCCTCTAGATGGGATGTGTGCAGCCTTGCCTCCTGCTATCATCTCACGTCTCTCTGCTTTTTTTGTAATGTTAAGAGCGCGTTCTGTCTCAGTGATAGCCGACACACATGCACATCAATACATGCGTACACACACACACACACACACCAAACAGATGGTTGGAGCTCTGCTCTGACAGAGGCTAAAGCACAGGGCACCTCCACTCTTCAAAGTCTCCTCGTCTCTGCTCTCGTTGCTTTTTCAAATGCCATCTGTACCCAGGCACGCCAATGTTACTTAAAACAAGGACATTGCATTTTTTTACTGCAGCTAATTAGAAGCCAGTAGAAAGAGGTTTTCTTTCTGCCTCTGCCATGTCGTAAATCTTTCGAAAATGCAAGTCTAATCATCTGATACAGTTGCACACTACAGTAACTTAAGAAGAATACAAAAGGAGAGGAGTGGAAGCAGCAGAATACCTGAAACAACAAGATTTTGCTTATGTATGCCTGCACAGATTCATGCATTTGTCTCAGGGAGTGTATGGGTCTACTTACTACAACACAATGCACTAGGAGGGTGAAGCTGTACGTGTGTGTGTGTGTGTGTGTGTGTGTGCATGTGAGAGAGAGAGAGAGAGACTGAAAGGGTTAGAAAGAAAGTGTGTGTGAGTTTCATTACCCAGCAGCCAGGTTTCTCACCTCTCCCTTTTTTCTGGGCTCTCAGAGGAGCAGTCATTTCTCTCTGTCAGTCAGTCAGTGTTTGGGGAAATGATAGTGGGTTTTAGAGAAAGAGTGGCTTTGTTTGGGAAGGAGCAAGCAAGAATAGCACTGTTTCCTTTCATCATCATCCTTTTACTGTCACCTCCTAACATTCTCCTCTATCACCTTTTCTCCTTTTGTCCTTTCCTTCCTTACTCCTCATCCCCACTCTTTCTCATTCTCCTTTTTCATTCCAGCCTTGCCCATCCCCACCCCCAGCACTTGCTTCCCATCCTCCCCATCCTCTGTTCCCCCCTCCCCACACTGAGGCAGCATGTTATTAGTAAGGCAGCCAATGTGCCTGTCGGTGTGTGTTAGAGAGAGATAAGCACAGGTAGAGAGAGTTACATAAGCCTCTGTTGATTACTGTGGAAGAGAGGGAGACCAGAAAAAGAGAGTGAGAAGGAGAGAGTGAGAAAGACAGATTGCTGTACCTTAGTAAGTACATTGTGCTCTAATGTTGCCTGTATGGCTGGCTAGTGGTTGATAAGTAGGCCCAGGCTTCTGGGGCCGGTTGAAAGGACAGTCATTAGGTTGGACTTTCCAGACTGGCAGCTTGCTTCATAGATTGCAAGTTTGTTTTTGTTGCAATGTTTAGCAGGAGAAAAATAAACCCTTCTCAGGGTTTATTACGTTAATGCAGCATGACAGAGTGGTAATAAAAACAGAACAGACAAACTGTGTGCAGTGTGCATTTAAAACTGGTTCATTAATCACATCTGAATGTAATTTTGATTTTATACAAATACCAGGAATCAGGATGTTTAAGGTTGTTTTCTAAACTACAAAATGCAAAAACACACCTTTGTAACACCAAGCCTGTAGTAGGAAGAAGAGAACAAGGCATGGTGGTTAGAAACTACTGAAAGATGATCTAATGATCTAACGCCAAAGATGGATGAACACTCTGTGATGTCACCCACGGTTTTCCTGGAGAGCGGTTTTGGCTCCAGATGTTAGCACCTTGCCCTCACACTCCACCAAAAAGCCAACCTCAAGTGGCATTCAGGGAACAGCAGTCCTTAATGCTGGAATATTTTTATGGTATTTGCTAAAATAATTTGATGATGTAATGGTGGCAAAAACCAAAGGACCAACAACACCAAGACTAACATTCATTTCAACTTACTTAGCAGACAGTAGGTCACCGAGTGTGACACCCATGCTGAGCCAACACGGCGGCACCCTGCTGGAACATCAGTCTTATCACAAGCTCGTTGCAGTCTTTACTTGTTACTCTAACCTAAAGACACAATTCATGTGTGCACACTTTCTGTTGGATAAAATTATAGGTGATGAGGTCAATGGGCACCTCCCCCTCTCTCACCTCCTTGCAGTGCTATTGTAAAACCTGAAGGACAAGAGCAGCTGATGCACAATTACACATAAGTATTGCTTTGGACATCTCTCTTCCCGTTTTACACAGACACACACACACTACAATTGTTCATGTACTATTTGAAATGGTCATGGACATGCTCCTTTCACACTTCATTCTTAATAGCACCACTTCAAGTCATCACCTAAGTGTGTGTGTTTGCGACGGGCCTTCATCTGTATGCCAAGCATTTGTCTGGAGGCCCTCCAGCAAGAACCAGCTTAGGAGGAGCTCAAGGCCAAACAAGTGTGAGAATTAAAGGACGAATAGTGTCCTCTATTCTCCTCAGTAGAGGAAGTGAATGAGCAGTGCTCTCATCTTCTTTAACTACCGCTGAGGTGCCTTTGAGCAAGGCTCTTACAGCTGCCAAGTGCCTCACAGCAGGAGACTGCTGAAAAGCTGATTCCAGTTTATGAGTCCATTTCATGTTCGATGTCCATCACTAAAAACAGACTATAAACTCCCCAAAGACACACATCAGTGACCTCACACACAGTAAACGCATGGTAAATGCAGTAATAAATAAGGAAAAGCATAGGAGCAGCAGTGGATGTTGCTCGCACTATGTAGATCCCATCAGAATACTTATTTTTCTGCTTCTGACAAACTAATTAAAATATGCAGGTACAGAGCTGGCACAAAGGGAAGTAGGGGAGGGAAAATATGAATGCCTGTCAGGGGATAGGAAACCGGAAAGGTAAAACAAAAAAGAGAGAGAGAGAGAGAGAATATAACAGTAATTTACACTAAGTAAGAGTTAATGAGATCACTCAACAATGCATATAAAAATGCTATGGTTCAACAGTGTGTGTGTGTGTGTGTGTGGAGGGGTCAGTAAAAAAACTCTGAGACTCTAAGCTTTGTTGATTAGACGCCAGGTTTCACGCCAAAATGAATGAATCACATTGTTTAAATAAAAAGACAGCAAATGAGTTTAAGAATTTTTAAATCGTTCTTCTCCCCAGTGGTGTGTGTGTGTGTGTGTGTGTGTGTTTGCAGCTGCAGGAGCACACTGATCAGTACCACAGTGCTGACAACCAAGAAATGCTTCTAGTACAACATTTGAAGGAGGAAGACAAAATTAAAATTGTTCAGTAGAAATTGTTTTGTAAGGGGACTTATAGGGAAATATATATATATATATATATATATATATATATATATATATATATATATATATATATATATATATATATATATATATATATAAATAATTTGCTTTCACAGAGCATTATGTTTTTTTATATTGCAGCCTGGCTGGATAGTAAATAACCTTGTGGTGCCTGTGTCCTGGAGAGAAAAAAAGAACAAAAGAGGGGAGTGAGATGGTCAAGGTGCTTCTCTGAATAAGAATTCAGGGGAGCGAGCATCAGGGGAAGTAAAAAAAGAGAGAGCGATGGGGAGAAAGAGATGGCATGCACAAAAATGTGGAATAACAATACAAGGGCTTTTTAAATGTGAGAATGTGGCTGCACACAATGATGCTCAAACAGCATTCTCCCTTTTTTCTTACTGCCTCTCTTTTATTCAGCCTCAGTCACACACACATGCCTGTGTGCACACAGTATTATGTAAATAGTCTCTTCGGCAGAGTGCTGCTGTCACTGAGCGAGCATCCTCTGGGCCATCTAGGCAGCCTCATTAAAACAAGGCACAGCATCCATTAATAGATACCAGCGCACATGTACACATACACACACACGTATACAGTTTATACAGTCAGTATTGCACACAGAGCTTTCACAGACACCAATAAAAGACCTCCCAGGAAGAACGTCTCTAAATGTTCTTCTCAGGTGGCAGTCAAAAAATATCTCCAAGGAAACGGCTCAAATGTCACTGAGAACAATGCACGAAAAGTGTGTGTATGGGTGGCTCTGACTGGAGTGAGCATGAGGGCTTTAAACAGACTCTGGGCCAGTGCCACAATACAGCATTATATGTTCAGTCTATAGCTGGTGTGTGTGTGTGTTACTATTACACAGTATCTCAGTCTTTTGTCACTCCTTAAACCTGCTGTAAAACCTAAAGTGTGTTAAGAGTGTTTTCAGATATATTCTGTATATGTTTTGGTAATTAACATGAGCAGTTAGGACACACACACACACACACAGGTGAATATATTTTGGTAGCTTGCACAACACAAAAGTTCTCTCTAAAACCTGTAAAGTAAAGGGGGCCATGTTTGTTTGTGATTTGCTGGCCCCGCAGGTGGTTCCCGAGGTGTGGGCTTCATCCGCTTTGATAAGAGGATAGAGGCTGAGGAGGCCATCAAGGGCCTGAATGGCCAGAAGCCATCAGGTGCCGCTGAGCCCATCACGGTCAAGTTCGCCAACAACCCCAGCCAGAAGACCAGCCAAGCCCTTCTGTCACAACTCTACCAGTCCCCCAATCGCCGGTACCCAGGCCCCCTTCACCACCAGGCTCAGAGGTTCAGGTGAGTACTGGGGAAGGGTGTAAAGGTGCAAGTGTCCAGAAAGGAGACAGGCTGGGGTGGGAAAGGGTTCAGGAAGCGCAACACCAGCAATGATGCTTTATATAAGAAGATGTGCTTTTAATGCAGAGTTTCCAAACCTTGGCCACTGACCCAGTAAGGTCTAATTCTGGTAGGTCCACCAAAACCTCTACATAATGCGGAGGGCTGGTCCACTGTTCAGTAATTGTAAAATCTGTTGCATCAACAACCGTCAATATCAGTAAGTAAGTCATAACAACCAGTCATAAAGAAGCAAGGAGCTACTTCAGGCTCTGAAAGTAAATGTCTTTCTTAGTTTCACCAGTCAGTGTTAAATGAGGAGCTCATTCATGGATAGATATGAAACCGTCCTTGAGTCATGGACACAAAAGAAAAGGCTGCATTAGAAATAGTAATTAAGGACGAAGAGAAATTCACACTTACAATTTTATGTAATGTGTGTATTTAAAGATTGTGCTATAACAACGTATCACTCTCATTTCTCTACACTTATAATTCACTGTGTGAACTTATAAATATGTTTTTATCTACCAAACTATAGCTAGCTGCAGTTGTTTCTGGTGTCACAGAAAATGAACACACACTGTAAGTGTGCACCAGCTTTCTGTAGTGACATTTCCACAGGACTGTGCTCCCTCCACCTTTGTTATGTTGCCAAGATGGCCAACATTTCGGGTGAGAAGTGTCCATTGTCTCCTTTATTTTACACCGCCCACTGCACTGCACTCGTAGTGCAATTTTGGGTTGACCATATTTGTCAATGTAAACACACCTTTACCTTTAAAGCAAGAGTAAGTATGGAAGCAAAACAGTCTACAGCCCACGCTAATAACCATTCAAAGCACAACTGGTGAAACTACATAATTATTATTAAATAAATCTTGTAATAACAAGAGCAAATCAAAGATAGACATGTACTTTCTAGAACAAGTGGCTACTCCTATCTGTTTTGCCTGAGCAAAATGACTAGACGTAATATGATTAACAATAAAACTGTATTCATCTGGGCCATCCATCCAAAAGGTTGGGAAGCTACAAGCTGATGTAGTTAATGCAGTAAGTAATAGATAATGTCATCCTCGGTGTTCAATAGTAAAATACTGATACTAGCTCAGTTTCAAACTTCACAGCACTTTGTGATCAATGTGACACTAAATGCATTTAATCAAGGAAACATGTCTGCTCTGAAAAACAAGCCTGATTTGTAAAACACTTTGCACCAAATGTAATTTATAGATTGTTCGAACAGAGGATGTAAACGCCTCCGCACAGACACATGAGTCATAGCAACGTCTAACAATGATGTACTTGTTTCCCTCCTGTGAACAATCATTTGGGCGAATACGTCCTCTGTTTGAACAACAGGTGTGGGAGCTCTGCACCTGGTGCAGGTGTCGGTAAATCAACGAGTGGCTCTGTGTGGGTCCACCCAGATCAGAGAGGAACTGTTCACAAGAGACTGTGGGGTTCTGTCGTTCACAACTACGTTTTTCCCCTCATTTCATCATGCTGCCATCATGTCCGTGCTTTTCCACAATATCCCCTGTGAGGCCTGGGCAAAAACATGTGCTGCGGATATAATGTTTGCATTTTTGTTCACAAAGACATCTTTTATTTGCACAATCCTTCTTTTGAGCTATTTTTCTGCATGATTTGGTCATAGTAATAACAGTGATGTAACAATGTTATTGTACAATGTTGCATGTTGCCAACAAAAATGCCCCAGATTTAAGACAATCCAGTGAACCATAAGGTCATTAAAAGGATTCAGTTTAAATGAATGCAGGCAATAACACATCATGAGCAATTTTCATTTCTAAAAAAAAATGTTTTTTGCCCAGGCCAGTAATGTTGACCCATTACTGAACTTTATATATACAGTAAATAGTCAACAGACTGTATATTTATATATAGCATCCTACCAGTCATTTCTCCTCACTCACTAATAACACAAGCCATCTTTACTCCTATAGATCATGTGACCCCTCACTTTACCCACCAAAAAACAAGCTCGAAACAGGCGATCGTATATTACACTCGATCATCAGATCCAGGCAGGAATGTTTCCGAATTGGAGGTAGAATATGTGCTTATACAATTTTCTCTCTCTTTCAATAACACTAAGCCGGTCGTGCTGTTTACTCTCCATCAAAGTCAGAGCTTGGAAGGTATTTTTCTTCTGGAGCAGCTTCCCTGGTGTGACACCTGAGCGATGTAGCGTGGCTGTGTGTCTGTGATACGCCAAGCCAATTTACAGGCTCCACAGGAGAGCTGTCGCTTCTCATCACAACTCACAACCACAGGACACTTCCTCACTGTGTCCCCGTGCTCCTGCTCTCTGCTCCCAAACCCTTTTACTAAAACCTCAACACTTTAGAAGTTATAAATGTGCTTGATGTGCATAGTTTTTTTAAAAAACTAAATCTTTTATATATATAATGTGACACTGTATATTTAGTCTAATGGTAGTCTATGGTACAATCTTCCTGCAGTCATAATTACATCTGTCCTGTGTGACTAAATCACGTGGGCCTGCTGTAACACAAGTTAATGAATAATGTGCTTGTATGGTCCCTCTCCAAGACAGCAAACATAATCGACTCAAGCACAATACACCAAGCCCTAGATCCCGGCTTGTTTCCGATCTGCCGTTGTTAACTAATGGTACTAATTAGCAAATTAGCCTTATTATATCCAGGGCAGGAGCCAATTTTAATTGAGCAGATTTTTGCTTAAAAAAATAAATAAATAAATAAATAAATAAAAAAACACAAAACGCCCATTCCTCCATTAACATGCATTGACAGAAAGCACAAAAGCCCTATTGTTTATATCGAGCTTGGAGAGGCAGCGTGAAAAGCTGGCAGAGCGTTTGCGTGGTGAGCTTGCATCAGTGTGTGCTCCATCATGTGTGTGTGTGTGTGTGTGTGTGTGTGTGAGAGAGAGAGAGAAAGAGAGGATGTGTTAGCAGCAGGTTGTTTTGTTGTGGCCCAACGGCCCGGCGGCCAGCAGATGTCTTCATGCTCCTGGGCTGGAGCGCCTCTCCTCTGAGCATCCTCTCCAATTGACTCATTTACCCACAAAGCAGACTGCTTGTTCCCTTCCCACGTAATGGGCTAATTACTGTTTTAATGATTCCGTATTTCCTTTTCTACAGTTGTGTTCTTTGTTTTAGGGCTGCTTTTGTACTTTTTTTGTTGGGATAATTTTAAGAGAGAAAACTGCAACAGTGCACACACCATGAAATCAGATAATAAGTAGGTCTATAATCTTCTCATAAAGTTTATACAAACTGCAAAAAGGATATGACTTCAAGAAACTTTTGAGTCAGTGCTGACATAATATTGTAAAACACTGTCTCTTACAGTGCTCTTCAATGCTTTGAGTTCTGCAGGATTTCTTATTTCTAAAGGTGCTTAACTACAATTACCTGGCATCCTGGTGTTAAATTATCCTGATTAGAAGATTACTGCTCTGTTATCTCAGGCAGTGTAAGTTCAATTTAAAATGATTAATACAAATAGCATTATGATTATTATATTATTATATTTATATACCTCTTTAGAAGCAATCAAATAATAATCAAGTTGTTTGTGCAACAACGTAGCCTTTCAAAGGTTGTGGAATAGATACCTGGATTAATTGGTTTTAAAGATAGTAATGTTCAAAGTCAGGAATAATATTTTTCAGTAAATACTGTGTAGAAGATGTGTGTGTGTGTGTGTGTGCGTGCCTGAAAGAGACAAGGAGAAACAACCCTAATAGTCGAGTCAAAGTCAGAGAGTTTGTTGTGTTTTCAAGAGAACGAGGCGTCACTGGCCAGCTGTTGCTCAATAAGCCGTGGCCCCTGTCCATTAGGCCAGAGGAGTTAATAAGACATGAGACAGGCCAGCCCAAGTGAGGAATGAAGGTCATTGAGTCACCAAGCAGACTGCATCCATTCACGACAGCCAACATTTCATCCAGCCCACAGGTTTCTGAAGGCTCTCACACACATAGCATGCTTGGTTCTTAAGCCGCACACACTCTACTTTACCCTGGCTGACTGAAACGGCTGTAGCTCACAGGCTGAAATTAATATGAAACCAAAACATCTCCCAAAAACACTAACCCTTTCAGACAGAGGACACCCTCTGACTAACAGTCAGCCATTCCACCTGACCTGCTAGCACTTAACGGTTTGACCCTGACCGCAAAAACAGACATTCACAATTTCATGGCTAGTTTAACATTCACTTGTGTCTTTTTGTTGTTACACCACACAGAGAAGCGACTAATAATCACCATCAGCTCTCTCACTCACCATCATTCAAATACCAAACCATTACACTGACAGAACTCTGGATCATTCCCCATCATCTCAGGTGTTCTCTCAATTGAGTTAACACAGATAATGATAAGAAAGAAATTCTCATTTACCACCATCCTAATAAACCATAAATGTGGTGACATTAATTGTATGGATACCCACATGCAATCTTCCTGCACATTAAAAAAATGATTTGTAGCATTGTGGCTGGACTATCATTGTAGTATAGTCTAGTGCAATGCTATGTTCACGCCCTGCCTGCCATCAGTGCTCTGGATGTAACTGTAATTCTGAACTGTGACCGGTCCACTGCTGTAGTCTTGTATATCGACTCAACAGTAGTAATGTCAATGTGCCTGTAACACTCTCCTCTGACATTAGTGGAGGAGTGCAGGGCGATGTGAAGCCTGCGAAGTAGCTCCGCGGGCTGACTGAGCATGTGCAGATTGTACTGTGGATTACTGATGATAGCATTTCCTGGTGGGGCTCCTCAGTGTAATGGACTAACTATAGATGGGTTTGTTTGTTCTTGAGTGAGGAGGACCATGCAGTTCCTACAGGGACTTAACATTAGTTCCATTGAGTGAGTCGACCATCTGCCCACCATTAACCCCAGAACCCTCCTTCTCTTTACAGGCTGGACAATTTGCTTAATATGGCCTATGGCGTAAAGAGGTAATTAAAAACTTCACCCAATGCCAGATGTCCATGTTGACTCAATGATTTTTCAATATCCTTTTTTCTGTTCTTTTTTTATGTTTCCTTGTATTTTTGCAGTCACTTTGCGTTTGACAATTCGTTCAAGGTCAACTGCATCTTTGGTTCTTTGATTTGTTTGTTTGTTTTTTTTTCTTGTCAGCTTGAGTTGGCTTTAAAACCCTCCCAACCACTTACGGTGTTTAAAAAAAAAAAACAACAGAAAACAATCAGTCTTTGTTTTCAGTGGTGATGAATTTGCTTTGTTTTGATTATGACAAGTGCTGGTGTTGTTTGGATTGTTTTGGGTTGTTTCTGTGTACTGAACGGATTTTGTTCTCTGGTGTAAAACTCCTAATTTCTAGGTGTGTGTGTGTTTTTATTTACTACAGGATTCAGGTTCTCCTGCCTTGTCACCTTCTAGCTTTATAGCTTGGGAACAGTTCCTCTTTTTACAAACAAACGTTTGAATCTGTCACTTTGCTCTCATGAAGATTTCCCCCTAATTCACCTATTTATGCAATCTTCCGTTTGATCGACACATGTGTAGAGGACGCAATGACAAAATTGTGTATGTCTAACCTTAATGTTCTGGCAGCTCTAAAATGGAGATCAGGAAGTGTTTAGCTAGGACTTAAGATAAGGCTGGATGAACCTGGATCCCTGCTGGAAACAGGAAATGCTGTTTCACTGCAGACAGCTCCAGCTTTGCTCGGCACTGCTCTGCTAGAACTCCTTCCTTTTTGCTTCCATGTTTCATTTTGCTTTCTCGCTACCATAGGTGTTACATAACGCAGAGCAGCAGCCACTGTGGTGATAGATGTTCCATGTGCTGACGGTGGCATTTTGCATGTTGCAAGCGCAGGGGGGCACCATCAGTCAGTCAGCTTAGTGACTCAAACGGGCAAATGTTCTCTTAGCAAGTTCCCCTGAAAACATGTAATTTTGTCAAATTAGGATTAACACACTGATAGTGATGCATTGTGGCATTCACAGGTTTAACTCAGCACTTTGGCCTCAGAGTAATTTTCTAAGGTGAAAATAGTGTCTGATTCAGCTCATTGCGCAGCACTCCATCATGTTAAAAGTGTTTTTCAGTGATCTGAGGTTATTATGTCAAAGCAGAGAGAAGTAAAGTGTTAAGAGCTGGAAACTGTTTAGCTTTAGAAAGGACAAAATAGATATTTGGTCAGCTACACTGTTGCTATGCAACCCCTCGTCTGTAATATTGGTTAGTGTTTGGTGCCACTATGATGGGTACGCTCGCATGCACGTTTACACACACACATTTACAGGCACATTCATTTCTTCACAGCAGCAGTATTAGCTAGCCTCCACACTGTCACTTCCACAGACCTCACAGTCTACAGCTTACAATCTCCACAACCCAGCAAAGAGAGGTGTGATTCCATCACATCTTAATCCAGATACAGGATAATGTAATGTGTTCACACCTAAAATACCACATTTAATCAGAAAAAGTCTAATTGGTGCAGAGAGCCGGTGCAGTCAATGAACCAACCACTCACTGTTTTTACTATCACAACAGCTACAAAGGCCTGAAGCTGAGTGTGCATGACCAAAGTCATGCAGGAAGGTCGCAGTGATTGTCGACCATATACAGTCACTGGAGAGAAAAAGCTGGGGGCCCCGAGCAGCCAGCAGCACTATCGATCAGTGCCACAAGCTCTGGAATAGAACAGACCAGAACACCCTGCAGGAGGGGGGGAGGAAGGGGAGGAATACACTTTGTACCTTAATGCCACTGGGCTGTAAAGTGCTTCCATTTTCCATTTAGTTTGCTCCCTCTTTTTCCTTAAGAAAGCAGCCTTTTCTAAGACAGCTGCAGCAAAGCGGAAATCTCAATTAAAGCACTCCCAATAATGCCTATAGTGGTTTCTTGGAGAGAGGTGGCATAAGAAATGAACCTTTTTATCTCATTTACCTTTTATTTAAAAGTAGGGGTATTTTTTCCCTCTTTTCCCTTTTCCTTTGAGCAGAAAGGCAATTAAGTGAAGTCAACTGAGGATTCAAATCTCTTGCATCACAAGAAAGAGGAGAAGATTATGAGGCGAATGAGAACAGATTTAGCAGGCTGGTGCATGATCTTTGATGAATTTTCTAGCAACAGTTTAATTCAACAACTTCCTGCAATTTAGCACCTAAAGAAGCCACTCAAGGACACAAAGACAGAAACCTTCCTCTGCAGCACAGACATGGCCCCAGCTCAAGACTTTCCAGAGCTGAGGAGGATTTAGTGGCAGCTATACAGACACACATACAAACTCATACAACATACATGCAGATGTGTAGATGGTGCATCCTGAATTTGGCTTGGGAGAGAGAGTAGTGTGGTGAGATCAATAGAGTGGATGAAAATGGTAGCCTATCATGCAGCAGAGCTTTTGGATCTGGAAGGAGCATTCTGTTTGCTCGCTGTTAAAGAAAATACAACACATGCAGACACTATTTCACCAAATTCCTCAACCTGTTGAGTTAACACTTGCCGTTTTCTCTCCCTCCTCCCCCCCTCACCGCTTCTGCCCCTTCTCTCAGGTTTTCTCCTATCACCATTGACAGCATGACCAGCCTGGTTGGCATGAACATCCCTGGGCACACGGGCACCGGTTGGTGCATCTTTGTGTACAACCTGTCCCCAGATTCAGACGAGAGCGTGCTCTGGCAGCTGTTCGGGCCCTTCGGTGCGGTCAACAACGTCAAGGTAATCCGTGACTTCAACACCAACAAGTGCAAAGGCTTCGGCTTCGTCACCATGACGAATTACGACGAGGCGGCCATGGCCATCGCCAGTCTCAATGGCTACAGGTTGGGCGACCGCGTCTTGCAAGTCTCCTTCAAGACTAACAAGACACACAAGTCCTGAACTTTGACAGGTAGAAGCAGTTCACCCCACAACTTTGTCTGCTCCAAATTGCCCCCCCTCCCCCCTAACCTCCTCCCTACCCCCACCCGTCCCTTAGCCCCTTCGGTCACTACCACTAACCGCCCTACTACAGCCATCCAACACAGCAAACTCCAACTGGAACACAAAGCAACCGACAAACCATCAAATAAATTGAACTAGAAATGGCTTATATTATAACTTTGGACCTATAAGCCAATGTTGCCTAAGTATTACAAAATGAAATGATGAAAATGTTCACGAGTTTTTGGAAGCTCCTGTGATAATGCAGGCTTCTCTTTGTTGTATATTCTGTTTGTTGTGGTTGTTAAAATGATTTTTCTCTTCTGTGTAAACAGTAGCAAATCCCTGTATCCCCTTATTTTCGGAGAAGAGAACGTCCTTTTTAGAATTGGAACCTTTTCTCTGTCTTGATTCAGGATTTGTTGTTTTTTTCTTTTTTTTGTAAATCCGGATCCACTGTCGTTAGTATTATACCTCCCTGTCAGTGAAAAGGGAGGGGGCTCTTTTTTAAATTGGTGAACCATTCATTCATTTTTAGTGTATATTTAAAAAAAATAATAATAATTCCCCTTATCGATTATAGATGGGATTCCACAAATCCCAGTTCTACTGTAGAAAAAAAATGAATTTCTAACATTGTTTTTGTTTTGTATCGCAAACAAAACATAATGTCTTTCCTCACTGGGGTTCAGGGAGACGGGGTGAGGGAGGGGATGGGTTAGCTTTCCTGATGACACGTTCAGTAATTTAAGAAAAAAAAAAATAACACTGTTGCCAAAGAGAAGATCTCTTTGCTTGGAAAAAAAAATGCGTTTAGAAAAAGATAAAAATAAATAGAAAGAAGATCTATTTTTATAAATGATAATTAAAATAATAATTATTGAAGAATTTTTACAAGAATCTGGATTTGAAAAAAAAAAAAGAGAAAAATATTTTGACTGGCTAACTAAAGGGGGGGCCGGGGCGGGCGGGAGGGGGCGCCACCTTGTCTTGTCGTTCTGCCGTGGTACTTTATAGGAGCAAAAAGGTCGTTTGTTTTTTGGCGAATTCAAGTTGGTAGCAAATTTTGTAGACGGAAGGTTTTGTGAAAAAGGGATGCAAACTGAGACAGGTGATTTTGGTAATTTTTCATGTACTAGTGCGTAATTATTCAACAGCGATACCCAAAAGGGAAGGGAGAGGGGTCTTTCCAAGGCCTAACCGTCCTTATAGTCCAGAGCCCAAAGCAAGAAGACCCTTTGTCCACTTGTTTTTTTTCTTTTTTGTCATCAATGTGGGATATCAGTAAATAGATATATACGCATCTATCCATTAAGAGAGCATACTATACATTATCTATATCATTTCCTTTGCTCTGCGTTTGTGAACTTACATTTGAAAAGAACTTCCTTTAGCGATCAACAGTAGGTGCTATACTACATTATTCACATATCTTAAATATCCGACTTTGTTGTTCTATGTGTTGTTTCAAGAAAAAAAATACTTCGATGTTGGCATTGAATTGAGCTGCTGTTCTTTGTTTAATATTTGTTTTAATGTGGGCCCAGGAATCTGGTGAGACTATTTCTTTGCTAAAGAACCAGATTTATCAAATTTGGGCCTTGTAAGAATCACTGAACAAACTTATTTCTTTTCTTTTTTATTATTATTATTAATGTTTTTTGTTTGTTTGTTTTTTTGGCCTGCTGACTTTTTAGGTTACTTGCTGAGCGTGAAACGTTTGTCAAAACTTAATGATGATTAGCTAGTTCCGTTTAGTCTAGATATTTGTTTCCTTAAAAAGGATCTATGACAACTGTGTCTTTATTTGCTGTGTACAAATAGATGATATATATAAATATATATATAGTCTACATTTGTTTTTACAATATCTACTGTACTATCTGAGTTGTCACTGTTATTTTGTTTCGAGCTTGTCTTTTTTCATATGACGATTTATTATGAAGTGGTGGTTCAGTTACTTAGAAAAAAAACTTGTGAGGAAAACTGTTCAATTGTTGTCATGTTGCTTGTGGAGAAAAAAAAGAATAATAATAATAATTGGATTACTTTTCAGTTAACTACCGCGGCAAAAAGAAACCGAACAAAAAGCTTAGAATATAATTGTATTTGTTTAACAGTTTGTTTACTTATCTATTTTTTAAACTTATTTATTTTTCTATTTATTTGTATTTATTATATATTTATTAATTTATATTTATCTCTCTGTGTATTTATGTATTTATTTGTTTGTTTCATCGTCTTGTGTATTTGCGTGATTCTGGTACAGGGAGGGGGGGGCGTTTCTGAGCAAAAAGGGGAACAAAGCGACTAGTGGAGAGGCTCTTCCAGTAGTCCACTGCACTGAGAGAACTTTTAGTACGTTTGTGCTTTGTACCAATATATCAAAATTACAATATAACAAAAAAAAAATCTAAAAGTCAAGAAAACTGAAAAAAATGTCTGGAGGGTTGGGGGACGGGACGCTCTTCCCTTATTACTAGAAACAGTTACTCGCTATGCATAACCTAGTTAATAGTTAAATTTGCTATTGCTTTTTTCTTGTCTTGTTAAAAATGAAATCTTTAGATCTTTTTCAATAAAGTTTAGTCTAATAGAATGTTATAAACAGTCGTTCTGGTTCAATATAACCTGTGATAAGTTTGTGTAGTTCTAAAAAGCCACTCCGTCCACACCCTCCCTCCACTTACTACCGCTTTGTGATGAAACCTTTATGCAAAAATGTGGGTCTGAAAGCATAGTTTTCAGTTTTCAGTAAGCATTTTATACAAACATTCAGCTCTTGGAGGCTTGGGCAGATCAATTTTGAAATTGTTGTTGAGGGTCATTCATTGCACTGGACTAAAAAACAAAAACAAAAAAAACAACAAAAAAAATCGGTCACAAAAGAGTCAAAACTTATTTTTGAGAATATTCATCATGTTTTCAAATGACATACCAACAAATCTTTAAAGTGAGAAATTGTTACCATTGCACACCAACTGTTATTTCCAGCAGTTGTTGCTATACTTAAGAAGTACTCTGGAGGTATAAAAAAGGGATTGTACCGATTCTATATTTTATATACTCTAATATGATATATATTATATATTTTGAAAGGTGAAAGGTAAGGGAATGGTTCCAGAAGTATAAATATAAGGAATTGGATTTCTTTTGTTTGTTGTTAAGACTTGAAAACATGAAGGAGGTGTGTGGAGAGCATTTGAAACACTCAGACGCATGCTCGCATATGTACATCCTTCTCTCACACACCTCTCTCATCTGACAAGCCGGGTCATCTGATTATCATCACCATTATCCAACCATCCGATTGCATATAGTGTTCTAACATCATAATGGCAACAAACCGACCACCCATTCACCCACCCACCAACCAACCAGACCCCTTCATGCTCCCCGCTGCCGCCGGGAGCTTGAATTATGCAACGACCCCAGTAGAATGTTCTGATGTGTGAACTAATTTCCTACACTGTATGACTTTTGAACTCTTACGATGCGTGCCTGTGTTCCGCCTAGACCCTGTGTGCACGTGTGTGAGAGTGTGTGTGCGCGCGCATGTGTGCATGTTTGTATGCATGTTCCTTTACGTACCAATGTGTGTGTGCGTGTGTGTGTGTTATGTCAGTCAGTGTGGAGTACATCCATGTGTGTATGTACAGTATATACATTATGTTAGGTGTTTGTGCTTTTGAGTCCGTTTAGTGCACATATATACAAACGTATGTGTGTGCGCGTCTCCCTGAGTGCATGTGCGCGCGGGTGTGAGTGACAACGACACGGGCGATTGTTCTAAATGTGTGTGTGTTTGAGTGTGTGTGTGTGTGTGCATGTCAGGGTGTTTGAAACATGGGGCTGCGTCACCTCGCTCTATGCCCAACCCCTATGGCTCACACCATCCCCTGTAGCGCCTTATAGTGGCAGCCTGCCAGTAGGAACAACGCAGCCAGTAGTGGAGGAGGGAAGGTGAACAGAGGAACTAGGCTCTTCTTGTCAGTTTTCATTTTCCTCCTGAGATGTGTTTGTTTACTATCTGAAAAATCTATAAACAAAATCTTTAAAGACAAAAAAGACGAAAAAATGTTCATGGGGCCCCATGACCGCGGCTCTCTCTACTCTCTCCTGCTTATGTTATTACTTAACAATTATCAATGACGATTATTATGATTATTATTGCTATTATTCTTAGTATTCTTATTCTTATTATTAATCCAATTACTGCGATGAATGACTTCATGTTATCCTTGCTAGTTTAGGTCATTTCTGAAACTGGAAACAAAATAAAAATCTTGCTGTAAATGTTTGTTTTTTCTTTTTCATAAAACTGTTGTGTTTGAATTATTTGTACTTTTGAATGTTGGGACAATAAAATGAGGTGTTAAGAGCTCGGATGTTTCTTGTCATGAGAAATTAAGCTTTAATATGATTCATCCTTTATACACTGCACATATACACAATGATGCAAATCTTCCTATAGAATCTATGGGAAGCCATTCTCCTTCTTTAGACTGTTCGCTGTGATTGGTCGTTTCAGCTTCTTAAAATGTGGTGCTGTGTTTCCAAGAAAACAGTGTCAGAGGCAACTTAGGTTCAAATAAGTTATGATGGAATTGCGTCCAAATATTGAATCTAACAAACAACAAAACATTCAGAAAGATGGGTGCCTCATTCAGAACAAGGCACCCCTTCTATGACCTTTCAGTGACCGATAAGCACTCGCATGCACGAGGTAGAAACTGACTGAGGTGTTGTGACTACATCAATAAGTCAATAAGTTCTCACTTTTGACATGATGCTTTCACAGGTGTTAGGGCTACTTGCTACATACTGTGTGTCTACTGCAGGACAAATCAAATACTGACAGGATCAGCTAAAGCATAGACTACATAGCAGTGGCATAGGAAGCATTAAAAATGTGGGGGGGACACCTTCTGTGGGTGGGTGGTGAAAAAAAGTACATTAGTATATTATGAAATATAATATAATAATATGAAGGGTTGTGATTTCCTGCGGATTTTAACAGGTTGTTAAACTATTTTACCTACAGAAGTAAACACTTAATGAATAACAGTTTTGTCAACCATACTGGTGCTACTACACTAACAGATTATACAAAGCCTCTATATCTGCCACCTTCTCTCATTTACAGAGACAAAAGACTGGCAAATCTCCCTCATGTCCACCTGATAGAGTTTTCCCATCATGACTCACCTCAGCAATAGAACTTCCTCCACTGGCCTTACATGATGGCCCTGCCTCTGACTCACTCTCAGTACCAACCTCAAATATGGAGTAGAGAGATGGAGATGGATTGTGCTTTACTTAAAAAAAAAAACAACCAATATAAGTGAGCTTTCAAATATATATCATCAATGAAATAACATCAGCAAATGTTGATTTAACACAGCGGTCTTCTCATCATGTGAGTTTCAAAAAGTTGTTGGACCATGAACCAAACTGCTTAATGCAGATAATACTGAAACACTAAAAATACTAACTTACAAAAAAATGCATGTCTTTATTTTTATTTGCTTATAAAACCGCTTAATTCACAACAAACCTTGAAATACTTGAAAAGGGAAGACATTTTTTATGTAATGTGCACCAGTCCTTTACAGCAGCATGATAGCAAGATAATACACATTCAATCAACACTGTCCTCAGATATTCCATCATATTACAAAATTATTCACCTCATCTAGTTCATGGATGTAAGAACATCCAGAAGTGTTAACAACAACACATTTTACTGTCAGACACTTGACTAACCACCACTACCTTCCAGAGCAAAACCAGGAAAAACAACATGTAGATAGTGTCCATTAATAAGTGACTGGGAAACCTGCGATTGAGACGCACATTAAAAGAATCTGAACTATCACAATGTGACTGAAAGACATGAATACTCAGTAATGTTCAGTGACGCTGAACAATTTTCTAATCAAAATTACAACAAAGAACAGTTGCAGGATTGAAGATGGTTCTCCTGTTAGCGACAAGATGAGGCGCTGCTCTCATCAAGGCCAGAGTAGATGGAGGTGGCCCATAGGCTCTTAGGTTCTCTTTGAACTGACTTGCTGTGGGTTTAAAAGCAACGCTGTAGTTCAATAAACTGTTGACGGTTTAAAGTTTAGTGTGGGAGTCGACGCTTTTACTCCACTGTCACTCAGATGTGGATAAAACCAAATACAGCATGACTGAAAATATCTGATGCAAACAAGATGTTTAAATTGCAAAGGAAGTGAGAGCGCTCTCATTACAGAGAGTTGTTGGGTTTAATATGGCTCACTTCGCACCATATTCTGTCACCAGGTGCAACCATATGATACTGCCTCTCAGCTTCTATATAAACCACTTTTCATCTGCCTGGGTGAGAGCTGATCACACTCACTCCATGGTGTGAATGTCAGCATCCTGCCGCGCTGTGATGTAGAAGGCAGTTCTGCCAAATGACAAGCATGAGCCTCACAGTCGGAAGCATATTATTTCATAAGGAGCTACTTGTCTTTGACAAATCTTCCGTAGTCAAATCTGTGCAGTGGGGGAGCTCTTGTTGCCCTCTAGCTCTCCTTGGAACACACTCTGACATTAATGGGATACCTCTACTCATCCCCTTTTGTCCGCTTTAGAGATCTCACACTGACTAATCAAAAGAGACTCAGCTTCACTGCGTGTTATTTATTAAACCGAGCTGCACTCACACAAACGTGGTCCGCTTCATTTTAAATCACAGATGAGACTGACTGGACTGTCTGTGTAATCAGACACTGTTACTGTTTGAAAACAATTTCTGTTGGAATGAACACTATGGTGTCACATCTTCTTCTGATTACTGTATTTTCAGAAGCGTTTCTCCTGCCAGAGAAGTTTGCAGCAGACTGCTCTTTCACCCTGAGTGTGTTTCGCCATTCTTTAAACCTTTCTTCAGGTTTCACTTCCTCTCTGCCTGCAGCTGTAGCTGTGATAAGACGATCCTCCCGGCTCTGAAAATGTATTCCTGCTGTCAGTGACTGAGGGCTGTGTTTATTATGGCGCATCATATACATACTGTAACTGATGGTGATCTGTATAAGTAACAGCTCAAACCAATCTGTAAGGTGACAGGGTGCTCATTTTAAACGAATGAACGAACACTTCCCTGCAATCAATTATAGCTTATACATTTCCTCCTCATTCCAATAGGAGATATTTTTATAGTATTATTATAGTATTTAGTATAATAATACTATAATAAAAGTATAATAGTATTTAGTATTATATAGTATTATAGTATTTAGTATAGGTCACATGATGCTGTATTTGTATGGCAAACAAAAGCAGATTTGTATCTCTGTTTAACAAGTTTTACTGTAATGTGTGAACAGCGATAGCACTGTCACTGCTGGTACTTCCTCAGAGAGCGAGTGGCACATGCCAGAGTGTACAGTAATAAGGCGCAGGATCTCATTTGGGAAAGTTTGGGTCCCTGAAGGTTCTACGTGCAATCTGCTCCACTGCAAAGTCTCTTAATTTCAATGTAATATTTCCAGCACCATGGGATCACGCTGTTCTTGCTTAGGGGCGGCACTTGCCTCTACACACAATCTGTCCCCATGTTGTGACGCAGGTGCATCACAATGCACAACTCAACAATGTGATGCTATATTAGGATGCTATAGATGAACACAGCAGGGTGCATGAACGAGGATAAACACCTTTTATATTCACATGTAATGTGAATATAGAGTGACTCCTCACCATGCTCTCATCCTGAGCACAGTACTGAGGAAGAGCTTCAACAGAAGGACGGCCAAACTTAAAGCTAAATTAGAGTGCAAAAAACAAGAAATAATCACTTGTGGATGGTTCCAAAAGCAAGTCAATCCCCATAGACTGCTACAGTGAAATGCACAACTTTACAGCAGAAATAAACCTGTACCATAGTTAGAGCGACTAAAACAGGAAAAAAAAACACACACTGATGTCTGAGGGGTTCTCTGCCTGTATTACTGTAGTCTATTCTGCTTTAAACCAGCATTACAAAGAGATGCACATTTCAATATTGTAGACCAGTGATCATCAACTGGTGGCCTGCAGGCCATATCCGGCACAGCGGGGCCTTTCCATTCGGCCTGCTGAATATTACTGAACTCAGGATCTAGTTAGCCTTGACAGCCTTACAAATATAAAGCCTAAATATCGCATTTGCCCCCTAGTGGCTTGCCTCTGTATAGGTAATCTATCAACACTGAGAAAACCTACAAAATGACATAAATATATATATATTATATATATATATAAATATATCAAATAATAATATATTACAACATCTATTAGATTTTATTTTACAAGAGCATCTGGGCCTCATAGTGTCTACCAAGAAGCATTCTGGCCCTTGGACACAGTTGTATGCCTCCATCAGCTAATCACATTGTAGTGTACACAGATGTACACACAGACCTAGACATAACATATAAAAAGTTGTTTTTTTATATTTGAATCATTAGTGGCAAAAAAATGACATCATCTGAGTCTGAATGAATGTTTGCACCACGTTTTCCTGAGTTCATAAAAACTGGTAATACACAGACGGTGATCTTTGACTGCAGCTCTTTTTAAACTGTGACATTTAAGTATGATTGTACTGATTGAAATCACAGAGCTGTGTATAATGATTGCTGGTGTCATCCCTAATTCACATTTTCCTAAAGCTGTACTACATAAGGTAATGTCCCTAAATAATGCCAGTGATATTATAACATAGTATTCTTGCATTGTGTACTGCTTATGTGCTGTACACATTGATTATTAAGGCATGTGGAAACATCTAATACTGATTGAACAGGCCTGCACTGGCTGTATTCTTCAGCTGTGTGTGTAAATGCTGAGGTTAATGCAGCATTACATTGTGCTACAGTGTGCTTTATACTGACTGTTGTTTACAGTGGCAGTGCCCTCTGAGGATAGGTGGGTGGCAGAGAGCTGAAGAAGGGCAGCAGCCAACAGCTGCATCATAAAGAGCTAATACCCGACAATTACAGTATACAGACCGTCACACAGAATAAGTGAGCACAGTAACTGAAGTATGCATTAATTATATATAAATACATTTGTCATCAGGCTGGGCATGTAACATGTTCAACAGACAAGTTTGTTAAGGATTTGAACACTACTAGGAAATCTTACTACATTCATGTTTACTATTCCACACCAGCCACATCAAATTAACTAAGCTGTTTTGTACATTATGCAGCAGAGACAAACAGGACAGGACTTCATCCACTGATGACTGGACCGGCAGATGGTGTGTAAATAATGTACGTGGTCTCATGGGAACATGCGAGTCTGTCTCAGTTTGGTTTGATGCACCACCCCTTCTCCCTCACACAAAGTGACCCTTAAAAGGATAAGGACTAAACAGTAGTGTCTGTTTGAAGCAAAGATGATCTGTACAAAAGCTCAATTTACACATTATTAAACAGCAAGGAGCATTTTATGCCCCACTGTTTTACCCAATAACACTAAGGACATTTAACATCTAGTGTTATTTATTATAGTTTGCACAGAAGTGTAGTTTAGTCGTTATTCCTGTTTATTTCAGCATATTTTTTTTACTGTGTTCCTCAATTTTTGTTGTTTTATATGCATGATAACACCTGGTATAGAAAAAAAAACAAAAACAACTCTTTTTCTGTGTTGCGAAGGGAACTCAGAGCAGACTCACAGCAGCAGAACAGCACTCCTACCGCCTGGAGCTGGCAGGGTTTCAATGTCTTTCTCAAGGGCACTTCATCTGCGTAGATTCTTGTCATCATGAGGGCATTCTCCAGTCACAGCATGGTTTCCCAATAAAGCAAACTGCCAGGACAGATAGTGGAAGTAGTAATGATATCCTCGACTCTTCCTGCTCCTGTTCTTTCTCTTTATCCCCAGTAACTAGACACATCCAGCTCACTACAGACTGTAGCTGCAGTAGACAGGCTCTCATGTTTAACTGTGAGTTTTGGCCATGGCAGAAGCTTGTGTGGAGTTGGAAAGCCCAGCATCCTTTCAGCACTAACAATGATAAGCAAGTGTTTACAGCTTAGATTACTGTGGTAACAGATTCCAGATCTCTAATGATGATTGCAGTTGCTGGAACTGTGCAAAAACAACCATAGTGTTTGTGGCGCAGTGTGTTGATTATTCTGGCATTTGCATCTTTGTGTTTTTCCCCCCTCTAACGATGATGGCTGTGATAATGTGGGTGATGGGAAAGATTAGACAGTGACACATGGGTCGCTTTTCTAACGGTAAGACGGGCCATTTTGTCTTCAGAGATGTAAAAAAGACCAAAGACAATGACAAGCAAAAGTTAGTGAAAGCAACAGGGAGCTACTTGTACTATGATGTATTTACCCAGTCCAGTTTAACCATGCAGTGTCTGACTGAAGCGCTTTTTTTCATTTTGAATGTGAATCTTATGTTTAAAAGCAATAAGCTGTCTTCATCACCAGCTTCAATTTCTTTCAGCTACAAAGATGGAGTGTGAATGACCACACTCTGTAGAAGTCCTTCATCAGTGTGCAGGTAATTTACTCAGGAGGCTTAATAGGTTTGCATATTTACTTACATTTACTGTCACAGCGTTGTTCTTAAATGGTTCCTATAAATCAATCAGTCAGTATAATGACCACAAACACAGATTAATAGGACCTGGAAATCAGGTCCTTAACAACCCGCCAGAAGAAGCCAAACCACAATCTCTAAAACCTCACCAAGCAGTGATTTTGCTATGTAACACAAACAGGGAGACAGAAGACAGCTGTACAACCTCACCTAAACAAGTTCTAAATACAGGAACCCATCAGTAATTTCCAACACAATGCACACATCCACCTACTAAACTAGATTATATGGCTACTGTTTTTATGAATCACCAACAACTGTCTGCTCCCACTGAATCTGTCCTCATTGTTACAAAGTTTCAAGTAAATGTGAAAAGCCTTCGGAAAATGTACGTAGTGACTGCAGTGCTAACTTACACCACAAATGGAGTTTCAGGAAGTGTCTCCAACCAACATGGCTAATGTCACAAGTCTAGTCTGTTACAATTAAGAAAATGTCATCTTTTCAGTAAGTTTTTGTTGACAGAATCTCTAAGACTATATTTTATTGAGGCACAGCCCCTGATCCACACAGTATACAGGCTACCTGCTGTCCCTCAGACATACCACTGGTTGCTGCAGCTCCTCTCTCTGTCTGGATGTTTGCTTTTGGCACTAGTAACGGTGTGCTCTTCGATGGCAGGCAGAGTGGTGTTATTTGTTGCTACGACGCTGATGGCTGTGATGATGGTGGCGGTGACAGTGAGAGCAGTATTGGCTAGCAGAAGCAGCAGGCGCCAGATCCCCTCCTGTTTGTTCAGAGAGACACACAGCAAAGCTTTATTGTGTTCAACCCAAGGCTGCAAACCCCCAGTAAAACCAAAACACTGGCACTGGTTACAGCACATATTGTTTTCATGCCATTTTTTCAAAATTCATGCCCGTCTGCCTGAATGTTTGTCCGTGCATCTGCCTTACAGTCAGGCTGTGTCTATGTGCCTCTCTTTTTGAGTGTCATTATTCATGTTTATATATTTGAAAGCTTTTTTAAACACACACTGTTCCTGTTATTACCACAGATTACATATATATATATAAAGAAACACACTCTCTTATTATGTCTTTATATGCAAACATCTATGCTTGTGAACGTGTGGGCATTTTAAATGTTGTCCTGAATGTGTGTGTGTGTGCAGACTTGTGAGAGTCCACATATGTGTGAGTGGGTGATTTCAGCTCTGCGAGCCCAGCACCCAACCATCTGTCACAAAGGGGCCACCGTGTTCTGAAGCCAATCATCTCCTTCCAACAGCTTCTAGGATTCTCGCTCCGCTTTCCAGCGATGGTCCGGCACGCCAAATACACATTCACACACAAACAATGACAACGTCTGCCACATGCTCCTATCAGCAGGCGCACACACACACACACACACACACAAACACACAAACTTAACAATCAGAGAGATGCTTGCCTTGAAAACTGTTAAGACCCTTTTTCCTCATTGGAGAAAATTTGGCTTTCATCTGTGATCCAACTACTTGCTTGTTTGGTAGTTCAGAGCGACAGTTGTGCCATCAGCGGAATGGTTCTTCAGTAGAGCTAACATACAGCAGATTAGCATGTATTTCATTTATCAGTTTTAAAACAGGACTTTTAAATGTAACAGATTAATAGTAAACAAACAGTGTCGGGCAGAGCTGGCTCCAGGCATGTTGGTGCCCTAGGCAAATTCAACGCCCCTTAAATGTAGCTAATACAGTACATAGATGGATCTCCTATACTTTATTAATCCCTGAGGGAATTCGTTAATATTTATGAGGCTATGAGAATTATAAGACTGAAAATGAAGAAAACAATGGAATACAAAGCTTTTACTAACAAATTAATAAAAAAGTCATAGCCTCTCCTGCACATCCTGACCTTACGTGCCATTTTTACCAGCATAGACAAGACTCTGTTACAGCTTTAGCAACAAGTAAAATCCAGCCCTCTGCCTTCTACTGTAATGTCAGTAGCTTGGACTCTGTGTTGACCATCTTAAATCTTATTTTCAACAGCAGCTCTTGACTCCTCACCACTCCGTGCTCTGCTCCGCCGCCCGAAACAACCACCAAGTTTCTCCTAGCTATGCTAACATAACTATCTCCTGCAGGATTGTCTGACAGGTTATATTGTGAGTTATTAACAAATGTAATTCAGTTTAATAGTATTATTTTTCTTTTCAAAGACAAAGTTACAAAGTTTGAAAAATTAGGTCCTCAAGAAGAGAGGTCCACAGCTGAGGGGCCCAATTAGCCTTTTACTGTTTTTTTTCTTAATAAGGCCCTGCTGGAGGATCTCTCACATGTGTAGGTTGGGACCAGACCATTCAAGATTTTTAAAAACAAGCAGTAACATCTTAACATCAGCTCTAAAACTAACAGGCAGGAAGGACTATTTATCTTGTGCATGTTAAAAGCCTGGCAGCTGCATTCTGTGTTGCCTGCAGTCTTTGGACATTCTTCTGAAGTGCATTGCAGTAATCAAACTTGGTGGAAATAAAAACATGGATTGCAGACAATTCTGATCTCAGTAATGCAGGACATACAGTTGCATATCATCGGCGTAGCACTGAAACTCAACATTATGTTTATCTATGATTTGTCCAGGAGTATGCAGATGGTTAATAGGAGAGGACCCACAAGAGACCCCTTGTGGGATCCCACAAAGAAAAGCAGCACAGAAGGAGGAGGACATGTCTCCAAGCCTTACAGATAAGAAACAACCCAGTCCAGAGCTAAGTGAGGTTTTACTATTTATATGTAATTTGATGATAAAGTTATACCTTCCGTAAAATGTGGTTTTAAACTTTGAGACATTCTGTTATGTGTAGGCTTTGTCTGACAGATTTACAGCAGAGGTCAATATCTTATTTAGGCTTAGGAAGCTACATGTTTTATTTTGTCACAGGAGCATTCAGAGTTCAAGTGTGAACAGACAGGAATACATCCAGCATGTCAAACACTCAGCTACACAAAATAATAGCAGCAGTTTGTGATTTGGATGGAGCTGACCAGAAATGGCAGCGGCTGTCAGAAACTGCTGGAGGACAGGATAGAAAACCACCAACAACATTCACGAAAATAAAACCTGACGCCTCTTGTGTAAACGTACAGAAAAGAGGGTTCACCCTTCCACTCATAATTCAACCATCACATCCAACTAGAACTTGTTTCCGCTGCTGTGCTTCTAACTGCTTTCAAAGTTAGAATTGTGTGAGTGTATCATTGTTTGTTAGCATTCATGATGTCTTGTTTGTGTTTTAAAAGAAATGTGTGCTTTTACAAGCACAGGGAAACAACTGACACCGTCCTGAAACAACATCGTCTCATATGATTTGTTTTTTTGTCTAACGACAGAAACAATTGTCTCAGTTACTTCCCAGTATCGCGTCTTAATTTAATCTGCTAATTACTTCAACAAAGCCTCTCTGGACCTGAATGCTAAAAATACTCTAAATTTCAGAGTTTAAATCATCAGCTCATTCAGAAAAAGAAACATTTCTACCACTGGGTTAGCAGCAACAGGGCTGAAAAAGGTTGAAAGACCTTTTGTGAAGCTGGACCTTTTGTCCTTCTGCAGAGTATCCATGGCCTTCTGTTCTTTTATTTTTTTTATCTCATCTCTTCAGATTCTTCAGCATTATATAGCAGCCTCGCTCTGCTCTTAAATGAGAAAAACCTTAACTTCATCTTCATACTGTGACTCTACAGTTCAACCAGACAGTGAAGAAACACAGCTGTACATGTCCAAAAGTGAATCATGTCAACTGGAGGAGGAAGATGCCAACTTCTGTTCTTTCAAAGACAAACGAAATGCTGACTAGTTTCATAGCTGTTAACTAGTGTTAACAAGTTGACCTCAATCAAAGGCTGGGGTGAGTGTCCTCACTCCAGTTCTCAACCACTTTGGGCCACAGATGAGGAGCAAACTGAACAAAAACTCCACTCCATGCAGGACAGGAAATACATTCTCTACTCTCTGCATATTTCTTTAAAAAAAAATAAGGGGGCGCATGATGGCATGACTCTTACTAACTCTCATAGATTTTAAACAGGGTGTCCTTATGTGCACTCATTGCAATTCGAGTCATCTAAATATTAGGCTGCACAGTAAATTCGAAAATACAGAAAATGGAGGTAAGTGTGGTAAACATATCGTGACAGCTATGTTGACACAAAGTGCACAGGTTAAGCACAGGTTACAGGATAATGTATGTTTTATTGTTCAAGTCATCATCAGACTCCAAGTGTCACTGTGTTACAAAGACTTTAGAAGATGTGCCCTGAATTTTTATTTTCATCCTCACAACTCCGTCAGATTACAAGCTCCTTGTGAAGGAGGCTATATAGTCAGCAACAGTGCTGAGGTAGGAGGTATGTGTCAAAGCAACATACCATGTCTTCCCCAGGTAAACAGCGCGCATAAACTTGACACCCCACGCAGTGTAAAAGAAAACAGGACTCATCAGACCATGCAACTTTCTTCTATTGCTTGCTTCAGTGGAGAAAAGCTGTACGCATGAGCACCCCGCCCGGCCTGAGATGCACAGTGTGACACCTTTCTGTCAAAGGCAGCATCAAGGTTTTCAGCCATTTGTGCTGGAGGAGCTCTTGTGTGGGATCAGACCACACTGGACAATCCTGTGGCTGCTGTCCTGTAGGTACTAATCACTGCATAAGAGGAACACACCACAGGCTCTGCCGTTTCCTGATCCTCTGACCCGGTCCTCAAAATTCCACCCTTAGAGATAATTAGATTATCAGACTTCTCTGGCTTTTCCTTCTTCCACTATATCAACTACAAGAACTGACTCCTCATTCTCGGCCTTATATCCCATTGACAGATGTGAGATAATCAGTGTTATAAATGGTATCAACTGTGCTATAACTGCATAGAGACTGGTGTATAAATTAGCTTTTAGATCAACATATTGGCAGCAAATTTTTGTAAATATGAGAAACTGAAGGCTGGTATCTTGTCCATTATTTGGTATGGAGCGCTTTAAAACCCATAAGAGACTCAGCCTTCTGGCCGTTTCTGAATGCTTTTAGTTTTGTCTTAATATACCACATTAAAAATGTTTTTCAGCACAACCTCACCTATATGATCTGATCATTATTTTTTAACTTTAACCTACTCTATTAACATATTGGGAACAAAAATCACCCAATCTGAATTGAAAAAAAAATTGAAAAAAATCACAAAAATGCTCAATGAACAATTTTGGAAATTGAAAAAGTAAACATCTGTAGCAAATATGAACAAAGAAAGGTCAAATTTGGTTAAAAAAAAATCATATATATACAAATATTTACCATATGAAATGTGTATTTAGGTGTTTTTGCTGGGTCGCAACATCAAATAAAAACTGGGGAAAAATTTAGAATCTGCACTTTCCAATGATGTGATAAGCAGCACTACAAATGGCGTAGTTTTTTTGCTAAAACTGTGATGTGATCCAATCAGTGTGATCAGGGACCTTTGTAAGTTAACCGTCTAACTTTCTGAATAAAGTTTCAAAAGCAAAATAAGCAATATTTAAAGCAATTGCTGCACAGATTAACTTAAAGGAATGACAAGCATACATTCCCTTTATGCAACAGTAACTGGCACATTTTGCACATGGTAACGTTGGTGTAATTTCTTTTTTTGTATATTATTTTTGTTATTCTCTATTTATAATCAACAATGTGTTTTGTGAGAGAAGTGGTCCATCAAAGCAGAGAGTGGTCATCCTTTACTCTATGAACAAGGAGAAAATCATGCAGGAGTGCATTCACCCTGGCATGGTTAAATCCCACTCACAAAAATGTGCGGCTGCAGGACATGAGAGCTCACTTGATCAGACTGACCAACATTTTTCAATTTCTGCATTTGTTCTTACTTTTGTGTCACTGACCTACACGGCACTGTGTCTGAAATCTTCACATTTTGACACAGTTTTAATTTATGCCATGCAATCCTTTAATTGAAACTCATTTCATTTTATGTGATGTTGTAAATGTAGTCATCCATGAATGATTTGGACACGTGTGATTAAAAATGACCATGGATGGAATATGGCTTCCCCTGCTGGCCGAGTTGACAATTAGTGGTTATTACTTTTCACTGGGAGAGGTCTGGCTTGTCCACTCCTTTTACAGCAGGTCAATTAGAATCCAACTGAGTAGTGCACTTAACTGATGGAGCACACTAAAATCTTTGACCCTCCTGATTGCACTGTGTGTCCACTAACAGTATAATGGGCTAAGAGTGCTGAACTACTCATCTACTGTAAGTGCCGCCCATTAAAAGTTAGAGGGACCATATCTAAGTCAATATGATCTATGAGAGACTTAATAGCCACTCAAAATTTAGATTCATTCACAGCACGGCTCATGGGCAGCTGTTGATGTAATTGATTTTTTACAAATTGTAGTGCAGCAAAAAAAAAACTTTGCACTGTGGGTATCATTTTGCTGTGATATTGTAATCTATCAAATGTGAGTTATTCATCAGTTTTCCCACAACGCATCTTACAAGTTCAGCAAAAAGCTGCAAACATCCACAGAGCAGACGTACAGAAACACAGACAGTATGCAGTAGTAATTTGTTTTATGTAAAACAAAGAAAGAAAACCGCAGACTGAAACAGCTCTACTTCTGTATTGTTAATGCACATCTACTCAGCAACAAAGTTCCCCCTCCGTCACAGATGAAATGGACGTGCTGCCATTTTCAGGAGTCAGCTCTTCTGTCCGTTCTCAGCATGGTCAAATTCCTTAAACGCATTCGCAAAGACAAGGCATCCTCAGCAATCCGCTTGGATAGCAGACCAGCTCAGCGCCTGCCCTCAGAGCTGCACGCCTATATTGAACCGCTATCTGATTCACTGACCTTCTCGCTGCCTCATGCCTTGCTAATGTAATCTAGTGCTGCTGCTGCTGCTGCTGGCTCATGTCTATCTGCCTACAGCCCACTCTCTCTCTCACTCTCTCCCTCTCTCCCTCACTCTCTCTCTTGTGTAAGCAAACACACACACACACACTTGAGGTTGCATTAAACATGCAAATAAAACATTTCCGTATATAACACATACATGTTTTTCACAAAAAAAATCTCATCTGACATGAAAGCAGCCTTAAAATCCAACAGGTGTGTAAACAGCAGTTTCCTTTTGCCTTCATAAAATGATCGACCAATGCTCTGATAGAACAAAAATAAGAAAAAAAATCTGTTAAGATGATAAAAATGGCACAGAAGATCTTATCCTAAACCAGACAAAGTGTTGTGAAAATTACTGATTTCCCAATAGATTTCATTAAAAGCATGTCCCTTAACAATGAAGAAGAAACCCCCTCACTAACGAAGGCAGCACATATTCTGAATAACCCCTCTGTGCTGTCACATGTGACACTCCAAGCATTCCCTTCTATTTAATATCAGCTTTAGAAAAGATTACAGTTTGTCCAACCAGAGACGCCAGCATGCACTTCATATAACTGCATGAGGTCTGTGGTGTAATATCTACCACTTATCACACATTGCAATGCATGATACCTTTTAGCCTACCGCTGGCTAAAAGTGATTCCTACTCATCAGAATTGCCACTAAAAGTATAAATAAACTAATGTAGAAACAAATGCGAACCTCCGGGCTGAAAGTGTGGTACACCATCTGCTTCTCCGTCTTTGTTTATGGTGGTCTAATAAATACGATTTTACAAATACTGGTTGTTGTGGACAAGGAACTCTTGTCTCAACTGTGTTGCATTATTATCCATGTTTTAGAAAATGCACAATTTGCATTTATTACAGGTCCGCCTTTGTTCTTGTACACTACATGCTCGTGTTTCTGCTGTTTTCCTAATGATAAACAAAAGATTTATAGCAAGGTCTCTGGTGTTTGAGCAAATCCTGCTTGAAATAAGACATCCATCTGCTTTATGTATAAGTGGATGACCAGCTGGGTTGTAGTGGCAGCACTGAATCTCTCACTCTCCTGCTCTCTCATTCCTGATTCATTGTGCTATCTGGGGGATATGTATCACTATTTTATCCTGCAGCTATCAAGCAGCGCAATCTATAAGTCAGGCTAGGTCCCAGGAAGCAGAGATCCTAACCATTGAGGCCAGAGAACATGTTCTCCCGCCCAACCACAAAGCACCAAGCCTCAGCCTCTGCTTCCCCCGGAGAGCCATGCTGCATGTGGATCTTACTGGAAGGGGGGAAATAAAGTGATGGAAGCTAAAGTCAAAATATGCAAAACCTGAAATTAAAAAGACATGTATGACTCAGAAAATGCGTCATACGCATACTTGAGAAGGTGCCCATACACGGATTGGAAGCCACATTTATACAGAATATTTAGGCGTGCACACACAACCGAGCAGGTAGAATTTTGCATGCATGGCTGCGCTTCCCTTAGCTGTGGCCACCGTTGCTAGGCTACCAGTGATTCAAGTCTTTGGAGGGGACCTGACATTAGGGAGAGCAAATTGACCACAGGAGGCTTTAATCTGCCGTGAAACAGCAGCTGGAGCGCGCGCACACACACACACACACGCCGACAGTGTATTTCAACATTTACTCTTCCTTATGACAAACACATGATGATACATACCGCCACATTTCTTCACAGCTATCCGTTTCCTGTTCCCTCACATACACCCAAATAACTACTGTGAGCTGCTATAAGCTTTGAGCTACCAGCCTGACCATGATGGGATACACTTTTCCCATGAGCCAGTTGGGCGGTTTTTCAAGAATCCTCACAAAAAACATCACACTTGGTTGAGAACACATCTCCACATGGATACATTTGTGCTTATGAACCATACGGACATATTGCTGGACATACAACACTGGAGGGGGTACACGCAACATGGCAGACTTTTTTGGGTTCGAGTCCCCCTGACACCACAAGCTGCTAAGTTTCATTAAACCCACTTCACAAGGGAAACCATTCTCTACAGCGGCTGCCATCTTTAGGAACCATTGTAATGAGTCCCCGCCACCATGAACAGGGCAAGATGCAGCCAGAGAAATGCACACATGTACCATTTTCAAGGACAGAAACATATGCCTCGTTTTTCTGGCGAGTCTCCTCTTATTTGCAGTGAACACTCAAAAGTTGAAAAATATGTAATTAAGGGTTCTGACCTTGTTCCATATAATAAAGCACATCCTGGGAAATATATTGAATAATATAATATAATATAATATAATTCAATAATTAATGCACTGCTTAAGAAAATTACTCTACTTTCCTTGTAAGGCTAGTTCTCAACATTAACCTAACAATGAGTAGATCTAGTATATAGCACATTCTGTAGCTCGCCTTATTCTACATTTTCTTTTCTTTCCTGAATTGTTGTTTCAGTGCCAAGGCAGTTCTCAGTGAATCAGTGTTTACTAAAAACTGAAATATTTAGTGTTTTAGAAATTCATTGTTTAAAAAGAAGTGATAGTACATCACCATTTTTTTAAATCACTAGAAGAGGCTGAGTGCCAAAGACAGAGCACTGACGTCAGAGAGAGTATTATGATTTGGAGTGTTTTGATTGTTTTGTCATTGTTGTGGGATTTGTTGAGAATAAACAACCTTCACACACTCTGCACAACAGTTTTAAAATAAAAGCATTTCTGAGTCAAATTCCTTACACTTTTGTGAATAATCTAATTAAAATGGATAAAATGTCACAAACTGCAGGGCTCCTGCTGCACACACACAGTCACCACTTTGATAATCTCTTTAACGTATTCTTGCTCAAACTCTTAAATTTCTTACAATTACCATGTATTTGAACAGTTTCTTTATGGCTGCATTATCTGGAAGACTCTTAAATGAACCTGTAATGCTATCTGATTTAATTGCCGGCGCAGATGATTCTGCATTATGAGCAATAACCTATTCACCCCAGGGGTCTATCAATTCTAATGCATCTATTAAAGTCTGCCTATGACATTATTATGATTAGTCACTTTGTTTTTCCTGCGCCTGGAACAGTACAAAGTCTGAATATGAATAGAGAAATATTGACATGATTATCTGCTGTCAGCACACATTAATCACTACTAATCTCTGGGACTGATATTAAATGTATTCATGTGTCCTTTTTGGACATTCTCACCTTGTTTTTTGGAGAAACAGATGGTATCAAGAGCTGTGAAATAATTATTCCTGAGAGGATGCCACTGTCATTTCTTTCATGCAAACGCCTCAATTTACATGGACTGTTATTATTTAGCCTTTCTGGGATGAGAGGGAAAGTTACTTAGATTTCTGTGGCTCCACCCAGTGTTGGACGACAGGGACTGTGTACAATACATAAAGTTTGTTTGAAATTCTTTTCATACAACATATTTCCCATCCACAGCTGTAGTAGGCACATTCTTAACTGCCGTGATGCCCTTTCACCTGCTGCAACATAGCTGGACTAACAACCCCACCAAGTGGTCAGGTGTGTCATGTCCATCTGCTCATGCCCTATTTATCCATCAATAAATCAACTCTTTATAAATATTAGTGGTTAATGATGCACAGAAACCCCCGGCTAACAGGAAATGGAGAGTCTGCCCTGACTTGGCAGTCTAAAGAAGGCGTTAGTGGATAAAACACACATTTTTCCATGTAAAAACTGACTGTTAGACAAAAACACATCCATCACCCTAATTCAAGTGAGAAGTTTAATAATAATTTATGGTAATGAAAATGTGAGACACATCACATAACATTACTTTACACCTGAGCGATTCCTCACTAAGGCTGTGAAGACAGTTAAAAGTATTAGAACTACAATATGTTTGACAGCGGCACCACATTTCCAGCCCTTGAGGGGGGAAAAAGAGGAACGTTTCCACAAGTATCACATTCCCATTTTAATCTCTCACATCTTTTCCTACAAAGACTAATAGACTTTGATGTGATCTCATGAATTATTCACTCAGCTGGTTTTTCTGTTCACTTATATTTTGTCATTTACTTTGAGATGCTCATCTTACAAGGGAACTACACTCCCAGCAAACTGAGGCACTACCCCGCTCTCTTTGGAGGCATACATGTGATTTACCGTCACAAATATCAAGCATCCTGCATCACTACATGTTTAAAAAGGACTGTATGCTTTCTTATAAATTAATGTGTCCGAATGTGCTATACAAAAGGAATAATAATTAATGCTACAGATTCTCATCAAAATGTCTGCTTTAAGACGTGATACTAAACAGATGTTACTGGGTTAATGCTACCCATGATACAGTGTATATGACACATAGGTCACAGATTTTATAGTAATAAAAAAACTAAAAAGGTGTTACTTCCTATAATAACATCTGCAAAGCCTCAAAAAGTCCAAATCAAAGGAGGAAATTCAATCTGCGAATGAGTGCAATTGTCCTCTTGTGAATTCTGCTGGCATTAACCTCCCCAACTGTACACTGAGCTCTTATGAGCCGAAGCACAGGTGCTGTTAAATACTACTGCACTTCAATAAAGTTAAAAGGACTCACAAGAGACATATCTTAAAAAGAACATTCAAAATCAAAAGGTGCAGAAGACAACTTATTTTGACTTTTCAGGTGAAATTCCAAAAAGGCTAACACGCTAACACACGGTGCAGGATGGAATCTCTAGGGATGTCTCGATCAGGTTTTTTTGCCCTCAAGTCCGAGACAAAGTCATTTGATTTTATGTATCTGTCGATACCAAGTCCCAATCCGATATTTTTAGGGTTCTCTACAAAGGCGAAGGGCAGGTCACAGGGCATTTTTTCTCTCCTCTTCAAACCTATTACCTGTTACTGCTCGCATTTCTTTTTGCATAAGAAACTGTGTGTGTGTCCTGAGAGGAGCGCTCGCTGCCACACCAACTACCCATTTCCACAGCCACAGTACTTTAAACGGCCTGAAATGCCGCAGACTATAAATACTTCATCGACCCCTAAACTGAGAAATTTCGCAAAGGAAACGGCTCATCCGAGTCTTGAACCCAAAGCGTCATTAATAGCCCTAATACATCTATATCCGAGTACTGATCAGGAGGTAACATCCGATTCCGAGTCTGAAACCTTGTAATCGGGCCTGATTTCCAATCACATCATCGGATAAGGACATCCCTACTTACTGACGTCACAAAAGCAAGTGAACCTCAAAGCCAAGACAGCGGCACACATCTGATCTGAATGTTCCAACAGAACACATGAATGAAGAGGATACAATCAGACTATGTGAAAAAAATTGGTTGTAAGCTGTAATAAGCTTTGTTTACAGTTTGTATCACCACCAAGCTGTCCAGCTTTCTCCCACCTGCAGGAGTGGAGTCATTTCATCCCACACAGGTACAAAATGTGTTCTGACGGCTGTTAGCTTGTAGTCTTTGCAGTGTGGTCAAGAACACTGACAGAAGACATCACAGCCAGGCTTTAAAGTGCACTGTTTTATTAGAGCCTCTCCGTCCATGCCCTGCAGAAACAAAATGAATCCTGGATGTTTCGGACTCCTTCTCCAGCCATGGCGGAATTCCTTATATAGTAGGTATATTATGCATGTGTTATCCGGTTTTGGACTAACCAGTGTCACAGTGGAGATTACATAAATAAATGAAAATGGCAACTACGCCTTTCCTTGTAAAACATGTTTGCTGGTATAAATTTGGTGTTTTAAGACAAATTATGATCTTTACCTAACACCCTTTACCCTGTTTTAAATGGCTGACCTGCAGGCAAAACAAAGCACAAGTGAAAACAAAACAGCTCATAACGTCACCATTCTGAACCTACCTAGCTCTCTATGTGGAGTTTCCTAGATAAACATATGTTGTATGTGGAGGATGTATTATTGACTAAATGTGGCTTTTTTTTGGGAGGATGTGTTGCTGTAAGCATCAAAAAAGGTGCATGTCTGTCAACAACATCTACAGTCCCACACTCTGAATGCATAGAGCAGATGTGGTGCACTCACCGTGAACAGAGATTTACAGTAGAAACATGCCAATTTACTGTGTAAAATAACACTCCACTGCTGACACGGGACTTACTGAGTGTGAAAAGCAAACTGGTTTTACACACTCCATATTTACTGCCACGGTCACCTCCCACACAGACACTATGATCAGCGTTGGTGCAGAAGAAGCTTTGATGACAGCTATACTGTGTGTTCTTCACAGCTGCACTTAACATCAACACGGGTAACACACAGTCGAAGCACAATCATACCGACCACTGAGCGCCACAATGCAAGATGATGGAATATAGCTCATGAAAAAGAATATCACATAAACAGACCCTTCCAAACCACACACACACAAACTACAGCTCACACAGTGATAGTAATGGAACACAGGTTTTTACCCTCAGAACAGCTTCTTGCTGACCTTTTATGTATAAACAGATCAATCAAATGCTCAAAGTCTATCAGCCTCTTCAGATCAGTTTGGGGAGTTAACAGTGATGATGCAAAGAGATTCTATTTGGGTACTATTACACTGTGAGGCTAAAACCTACTGACAGTGTGTACAAAGCACAAAACGGCTGCAGTGGGAAACGTTTGCCTCCCTCTCCTGGCAGGGAGTGTAATTATACAAACACTAAAGACATGCCAAATGCTGGAGCTTCTTGGGTCTTAGGACAGTCTTTGGCTCAAGGTTGAAGAAGCTCACCTAGATTGGACCAAAGAGCTCAGTCTGGCAACGGTAGCTCACTAACATTTGATACAATTGTTGCATATTTTTTTATGTTTTTTTGTCAACAATAAACCTATCCGTCTTCTGAATACAGTTTTTTCAGAGACTTTTCTTGGACACTGCCATACATCTGCTCACACCCATCGCTGCTCTGCTGCTCGGCTCCAGTAAAGCAGTCAGTGTGGCCACAGGCATCAGATTTAAATCTCCTTGCTGTGACACAGAACAGAGAGATTTGCATGGTGCTTTATCAGCACTGTGAGAATCTGACCCATCCTGTATGTTAACAGGAATTTTGATACAAATCAATCGTCACTGAGAGACATTTCAACAACAGACAGTTCTGAAATTTCTATTGGCTAAAGATAAAAATACCAAATTATCAAATTAAATACTGCTAATGATAAAAGGTCACAACCGTCAAATGTTATTGATATTGATTAGTGCTGGAGGTCATATCTGTCTGTGGTATTACTGACGTCCAGGCGGCTGTGGGGACAGGATGCTGCTGGTCTCACTCTGAGTTCAGTGGCACATATTCTTCAGCTGATTTCTCCATCAGAATGAGACCAGCATCTTCATGACCTTATTACTGACAGAGAGGAGGAACAGTTTGTGTTTGTTTTGTGACCATATGGCCCCATTAGTAGGGTAACGACCCCACAGTCCCCCCAGGACACACACTCATTTCTGAATTTGTGTGTGTGCTTCTGTGTGTGCGTGTGTGTAAAATGACCTTGGAGACCCTCCAGGACACTTAACACTGCCCCCAGTGGCCACTTACGCAGATGAAGCTTTTCCATGCACCATTTGGCCTGTGACCACTGCTTGGATTGTGAGGCTCTCTTCACACACACAAAAACACACTTAATGTCCTAATGCTGGTCATCTCATTATTGGGCTCATATTGCATAAAAGCACAAACATTTCCAAAGTCTGATGAAGGTCAAACAGGCACATTAAGGAGTAAAAAGATCTTTAAAATAAAATAAATCAGAGCTGAAACAAGTCGACCTGTTGCCAACACATCACACTGTGGTTACACAGGAGTCGAGCCAATCAGCTCTATTGATATGCATCAATTACTTTAAGCATTAAATCAACTTGAGCTTTGGTGGGTGGATCAGCATTCTTGGCTTTTACATATTGCGGAACGTTTGAGGTCAACTATCTGGTTGTGTACTCATATTGTGACAATATGTTAACACCTCAGTCAGAGACCAACCTGAGACTACACCCACCTGTCAATCAAAGCATCTGCTCTCATAATTATGCAAAAGTTAAGTTTGATCAAATTTTAAAAATCATTCCCAGATATTATTAAATGGGTTTCTGTTCCAACATGCTTGATTCTGCTATAAACATGGTCTGTGACTGTGGGGACCAACTACGTTTTAGAGTCAGCCTCAAGTGGCCATTTGAGTTTACCAAGACCCACCCACTGAGGTCTGCAACCACATATAAACCATGTTTCCCCACCAAACAGTTAGAACTGATGAAGCTGCTTGGATGAGCAGCGAAACGTAGAGTAGAGAAAACTCTACAAGTCCAGATGCCTTGCTTCAATCTTCTCTATGTATGATGACCTGGATGACTGAGAATCTTCATCAACACGTTTATACAAAAATATTTTATCTGACAACAACTTGATTGACAAGTTGTTTTGCTGAGGTCAGTCAACAGCAGACTTTACTCAGAGGTCTCTTGTTGCTTCTGACACTACTGAATATGTTCCTGAGCAGTTAACCCTGCAGTTATGGAGTAAGCAAGTAATTATGAGTCATCTTTGACTTTAGGAGATGTGCATAGAAAACTACAGACATATAAGAAAATGAATGTTATGTTTGACTCTTACAGCAACACACTACAGAAATGTTTTAGCAATATCCAATTATCACAAAGGGTTTACCAGAATGAAATTAACAACACATTTGTGAGTTGTCAGTTTGAATGTTTGACAGACCAGCAGACACATCACTGTGATTCAGCCGTCAACAGCAACAAGGCCTCTGATGTTGGTGTTGCCTTAATATCTCAGGCTAATGCTTCACACAGCCAATTGAATGTTTGCTTACTTCATTCATTCTGCCCAGTTTTCATTTCAATAAAAAAACATTAAATGTAGATTCTTTCCTTCTGCTTCAGAGGTAAATAGTTGACCAGCTGGTCTGCGGTTTTGATGTTCATTTCCTCTTTCATATCAGTATCTCTCTTCCTCTATCTGTCTCTCTCCATCAAACCCTTCTGGGTACCAATTAAGGCTCAAAGCTGCTGCACTGTGTGTGTGTTTATAGGTGTGTGGGGTTTTTGTGCATGTTTCTCACTGCGTGTGTGATAACGCCAGCTCAGACAACAAGCTATAGGCTACCTGTCAACAGGCACTTCAATGCTCACCATCTGCTCACGCTGCAAAACGGTCTTCATTTACTCACATACCAACACTCACAAGAAAAAAGCATGCTGCTGATTAAAAGCTGTTATAACCACCTCTTTCTTTCTGAAAGACCATAAGCACCATGTTTGTGCATTTGTTCCTGTCCAAGAACGTTTTAACGTCACATGTTCCATATTATTGTAAAGAGGCATGTTGTTGTCAGCCATCTTGCAGTGCTGATTGATTCTTACCTGTGATTTATATCCACTAAAGTGCACAACAAAATCATCACTGTGGGCTGCAGCTACACTGATCAACTGGGACCATTATGCACTGCAGCCAGTCTGTGCTATATAGAAGCAGAGGAAGACTAAGACAGGAGAACGAAGAAGCAGCAGCAGGAGAAGATGAAGACAAAAAGAGCTGCAGCAGAATCAGAGGAACTGTCAGATATGAAGCAGATGATGTTATTTTCATATGAGCAGGCCTGATGCGCATGAAACTCTTTAACTGTGCAGGAGCTCCTCTCAAAAATTTATTTGGGGAACCATAATTTTAGCTTGGCTTCATTTTTATTTCAAAGTATCGTGTTACAGGTTCCATGGCATCAAAACTTATGCAGATATTCTGGCTTGTGTTTATGCAATTTAAATCTAATAACAGAGTGTACTCTGTGTGATATCCATCAGTTGCTCGATTATTTATTAGCAACAGTGCACATTTATCGACAATGACACTTTGAGATTTGTGTAAATGTGCCAAGGTGAGCTCAATAGCTCCATGTTATTCCTGTTGTGATCAATAATCAATTATGTCTTTAAAGAAAACGTTGATCTTACGTCAATATGAGCCTTTTAATTAGAAATTGATTGACCAATGGGACGTTCAAAGTCACTCTGCCCGGAGCATTGGTGTAGGTCAGTAAGTGTGTACTTCAGTGTATGAGCCTGAAATAAAATGAAACAAAAAGTGCACCACACAAGCTGAGCTACAGCTTCCCACCATGTTTGCCCTCTCTGTCTCCACTCACACACCCAGGCTTTCCTCCTCCCTCCCTCTCTTTCTGTATAATGTCATGCAGACATACATTGCCGCCAGCCTTCAGGCCATGGGGATTGAATACAGCCTATATTTATAGAGGGGGCGATCTGTTCAAACATATGTTCCCCTTAACAAAGTCATCAATGTCAAACCTTGCTCTCTGGGGCTTCACTAATGCTACATTTAGCTTTGCATGCATAACATTAAAAGGCAGCTGGACAGAAAGTCTTGGAGTTGGACTGAAAGCTAATAAGCTACGCTGTTGACCTTCCTGGGCCTCAATAATTACTTCAATAATAGGTGTAGTATACTTTGGAGAATGTGCGTGTGACTGTGGACTGAATGCAACCCACAACCTGAAACAACTATTAGCCAGGGCACAACACTCAGTGCTTCAGCCAGATGTTCACATGCTGAGAGTACACACCTGCATAATTAGATAATATTTCTGTAGTTTAACAAGGTAAACATTTGGTTGATTTAAGTGGAAAACCAAACTTGTGGTGAAGGTATTCTGGAAGAAAGAGTTGTCTTAGCTTCTAATGACCAACACACCTCCCCCTGACACAGCCTGTTCAGAGATGCTCTTACATCTAAATGCATATGTGCTGTAATATAGATGTACTGATGGTTTATGGTAGAAGCCATCAAAGCAAAGCAATGACCTGAAAGGAGGAAACATTTCTACTGCTCTGAAGGGCCTTGAGATGAAGGTTCTGCTCAAGGCAGAGGAGTAAAAAACAAACAAACAAACAATAAAAGCTTTCTTAATCCTCCTGGAAAAAAGAAAACTCTCCGAAGCCCCAAAAGGTGCAGGGGAAATTTCCCCAGATGGCTCAGCAGAAGGGCTAGAGTGCTGAAAAGAGTAGGATCAAGGTTGCCCAGAGGCACCGTGAACGGCAGAAGAGCTGAGAGAACCTTCCACAGTGGTTTCCTCTCTACTTCAGGGCCAGAACTCACACCAAGGTTCAGCAAACAACACCTGCAGGAGGTCAAACATGGCAAGTAAAAGGCTGCAGAGAGGCAGGAGCCTGCAGCCAAGCTAGTGGGCTGACGAGTTAACCAGAGTATAAACTCTTACAAAGTGGATGTTGGAGTAGAAGAAAAAAAGAAAAGAAAAACTCAGACTGTGTGTCCGACTTAGTGCACAAAGCCGAATTTCAGCGACTCATTATCCAGGAGCTGAAGACCAAGTTAAGTAGTACAGAAACTATCCTCAGTCACTTAGTTTAAAAACTGGTTAGAGTAACAGTTTGACCATACTCCTGCACTCGTGCACAAAAAACAGCAAGAGAAAAACTCAATTTGAGACGCAGTGACAGTTTTGCTTATGTGTGTCGAATCTTTACGCACATCTAATGAAACACCTGAAAGTCTTCTTTTCTGATGTTTTTATTGGACAACACCAGGAGGCCACACATGCTGAGCAGAATCATTATATCCCTGTCACAGTGTGACAAGGAGGGAGGATGAGGAGGAAATTAAGAATAATAACGACAAGTCAGACACTAATGCAAACTGTTTCCTGTCCTCTTGCAAGAAACCCGAGCATGTTGCTCCGGCTGAAATGTCACCTGAACACGTGTATATTTTACAAAATGTTAACCGGAGCACTAATTAGTTAAACGTGGGACATCCAAATCATGGCATCATGTTTGCCTTCTGTGTTTGAAATCGATGATGTCCTGTTTTTTCTCGGAGCGAATGGTTTTATTAAACGACAGGTGACGGAAAAATCTACACTTGCATATAGTTTTTACCAGCACTTCTCCCAGGTAACAGCACTTTTACCCACTCAAGTCTTCTAGTTTGAGCACTTAAGTGAAACTATTTACATATATTCCCACAGGAGGACTCTGTGGAAGAGCTGATGCTTTTATTCTGTCTATCCATCTCCTCGTTTTGTCCATTGCTTCATTTCCCCCCATTGATATGACTCCCTTGGATATCATATGAAAAAAAAATGACGTAAATTATCCTGCACACTTTGCAGTGAATGCCTGCTGCTTCTGCCACCAGAGTGGAGACTCTTTCTGAGAAACCAGTCATTACAAAAAAAAGCCAATCGTTGCAATGGAGTTTATTTGACATTTTCTTGCTTTATCTTTGTCTGAGGTCGCATAAACCCTCTCAACTCAGGAGAGCTCTGTATATCAACATGACATACACAACCTTACAGTCCGTGCTTCAAACCAGTGTTTCAGGATCCACACCGCTTTCACATCCCGAAGATGCTCAATCACTCCCTCCCTCCTTGGTTCAGCAGTCCAGGCAAGATCACACTGAGCAGGGCCCACTCTGTGCCCATGTGCCTCTATGTCAGCACCATGCATTATGTACACATGTCTCTGTGGATGATGCCCCCTGCCTGCCCTTGTTATTGGAAACCCTCTCACGATGAATAATGACGGACATCAGGGTGCCAAATGTCCCGTGCAGGACACCGTAGGCATTTCTCTGCTAACAGGAGGGGAACAACATCTGTTTGGCTGCTGAATGCAACGCTGATTCATCAGTCTCACAAACACACCTCGTCTTAAAGTCACAGTCAGCTGTTTCAAAAACGAGCACAGCGGTGAGTTTTAAACAATGTCAATCATACGGCACAAACAGCAGCACAAATGGCTAATCTGATCACAAATGCTCATAAATAAAAGTGAAGGTTTGATAGTAAAAGACGAGGAGAACAGATTTTGTAGCTCTCATGTAGCAGGACTGATGACTGTAGCTTTAATCAAGATTTGGCTCCACAACTAGTGAAGGACTGCGCTGAAGGACACTCGGCCTGATGTAAATTCCCCCATGAGGGGAGGAAATTGCAGACATTTCATTTTAATGTCTCAACACTCATCAAACTTAAAACTTTACTCCAAGTTTACAGCAACACTGAGTTGATGAAGAGGATGAACGTGACCCGAAACAGAGGATCTGGTGCTATTTTAATGGCTCCTTTGTGTAATTTTGAAGAGACTCCTTTCACTTTGTTTACCTGCTATCTGACAGGTGAGGTCTGTTCATACATGTTAGGGAGAGGGGTTGAGTGTACAGTCTGCATGTTAACAGACTCCGAGCCCCGACACTTCCTCAGTGGAAGCCTCATTTTCAATGAAGCCGTTTAATACAAGTCAAAAGTGCGAGAGGATTTCATCTCGTACTCCTGAATAAATCTGCAGGGGGAGGATGGAGGAGGGAGGAACTGACGTGAATGGAGAGGAGAAAATGTACGCCTGGAGGAAGTAGACTGGAGAGAGAGTGTGTGAGTGTGTGTGCAGGAAAAGAGATGAATTGAGGGGATATGAAGGTGCAAATAAGCATAAGTCATTTGGAAGTGTGTTCCCTGTTTCAAAGGAACAATCTCTTCCATCTGACAGGTAATGATAGCACTGCTTTCAGCACAGTTTCCCTCTCACCTCATGAGATACCACTGCTTTATGTCTTGTCTAACCAGAGTTCACTGCAATGTAAGAATTCAATGACGCTTCTGTGAGAGGTCAAACAACAATAAACTTCATGGAGGAGAGGAAGGGTAGCTTCTATCCAGCTGACAAAACTCCAAGGGCACAAAAGGAACTCCTCTCAAAAATTTTAATTAACTGAGAAGACACCTTAAACCCACACATTGTCTCCCTAACAGCTGCTAGGCTTATTTATTCACAACAGTTCTGTCTGCTCACCCTTCATCTGGAATAAGGATCAGAACAGGTACACAAAACGATACAGTCAAGAAAATACAAAAACTACTGTAAACGATGAATGAAATACTTCAGAGAAGAACACTTTAATGCCTTATGGAGCATCCTAAATGTCTCATAAGTTAATTAAGGACCAACGGGCCACTGTGCCTGTGTGTCCTTTTCCACAATCTAGGTCATGTGATCCAAAAAATATGTGAATTATACTAACTTTAATGCTAAAAGACTGAACTTTATACACGTACACATTATCAGCTGTTATCCCATTCAGTGGCAGTTTTCAGTATCTACACAAGGCCGAGGACAATAACTTAGAAGACTACGGTCTGACTGAAGTCTTTTATTTTCATCCAGTCTCATTTACTTTTATTCAGAGCTGGAGTGTTTCAACCAATGGACTCCTCTGTAAGTAGCACTAGTTTTGTGAAATGCCTCTCTATCACCCCAGCAAACACTTGGATGGAGACAATGATCTGCACCAAATTAAAGATCCTGTATAACCACACAGCCTTTTTTAAACCACCTTTGCTTTTTGTTTCTATAAATTAGAGAGACACGATGGTCCTTCTCTCTCCGTCTCCATCTGCCTCAGCCCAGGCTGTTTATGAGCAACCCTGCTAAATGTCACTATCTGCAGTGAAATTAAACACTGAGACAGAGTCCTTGGAAAGGGCTGAGGATACCAGTAGTAGTAGTATATTCTCAGATTCTCTGCTTTTTATGTTTTTTAATTAAGACGGGGTTACAGAGAAGACCAGTGTCCATCTTCCTCTTCAAGGAGAGAGCAGGGAGGAGATGAACTGTAAGCCAACTGCTTTTTACATCTAAGCAAAATCCATTAATGATGCTGTGTTACTTATTTCAGCTTCATCCTTTTTTCCCCACATTCATCCCGGAAATAACTCCTGTTGAACGTCTCTCACCCACGCCCTTTCATTTACTGCATTTGCATCACAAAGCATAAAACACATTTTCATAGGCGGCTCCTTTGTTGTTGTCTACAGATCTGAGTGTTAGACTAATGGTCTAGGAATGTTCCCTAGCTCGGAGCTGCAGATGCATCCCAGCAGCCACTTAATGGGCTCAGGCTGCGTCTGGCTTTTATGGCCACGAATCTTAAAGAGGCCCCTTTTCCAGAATTACTGCACACTGAGGTGTGGCAGAGGAGGAGGATGAGAGCTCTCGGGCGTTTTAGGAGACAGGTGTTTTATTTTGTGTGTGAGCGTGTGCACACCTTCGTTGAAAGATGTGTGTGTGTGTGTTGCGTGGTCTGTTGAAGGCCTGACAGAGGTAATCACTCAGTGAGATGGAGGGACGAAGCAGCTTTAAACGCCGACTCTGTTTTAGGCTTCACTGCATAACCAAATAACGCTCTGTGTGTCGCAGGGGCTAATAAGGCGTATTCCTTTTCCGAGCAGCTCAAGGAGAAAATAGCCTTCCTCCTTTAAAAAAAAAAACTACTTTTACAAGATACAGACTTTTTTCTCTTCTTCTAAGCTGACAAATAAATTGCATGCAATTTTAATGTTTTTTTTTTCTTTCTCTCCATGCTGTCGGGAGTGGAAATGACACATTTCACTGCCCCTGCAATGTCTTCATATGGGTATTTATCAGCCCCAGTGACTCCTGGCTGTGTTAATAATCCCATAGCACTGGTGTAATGGATTCAGCCAAACCCTGGCTTTATCCCAGGTATCCCCCCCCCCCTTTTCTCTCACTAAATCCACAGATTATTGCAGAAAATACTTTTTTCTCTCTTATACTTGTTCTGTCAAATTAGCTCTTTTAGCATCCCGGCCCTTTGGAGGAATTACAGGACTTATTTGGTTTTTGCTGAATGCAGATAATCACCAGTTCACTGTAGGGTTTTAGACTTTAGGGGGGTTTAAAAATAAAGCTCCATCTATCTCCCTTCTTCTTCTTCTCCTGTTTTTACAGATCCTGTGACTAAAAGCTTCCAGAGTTGCAGTTACAATTGTTCAACTGCGTATACCGGAAAAAAAATCTGAATCAGAAATATTACATTGATCCCTGCAGTGAATCTGGGTCATGTTCGGTTGCTCATAGTTAGGAAGACAAATGTATACAGTAGAGAGTGAATCATATATACAAATGTGAGATTGTTCCAAGTGCAAGTGTCCACGGAGACGCAACTATATTCAATACGTCAGAAAAGATGAGCAACAGAATGTGAAGATAAAGGTGATAAAAGTTTAGTAAGAACTGTGTCAGCCCATACCACTCCACCCTGTAGCACAAGATGTTGGAGTGAGTCAACATGAGAAGCAGAAGCAGCAGCACCGCCCAGAGAGCCGCCTCACCTTCATACAATCTCATGCTGCTTCTCAAAGTCAAAGGACAGGTCGCCCCAAAATTGACTCCTTCCAGAACTTGGCAAAGACCGACTGGACCAATCTAACAAGTGTGTACATCATCCACCCACCCATCACTGTTTTATGTCATCTTTGTGTGTGTGGAGGATTATGAGTGATTAAAAAAAAAACAGAGGGTCCACGCAAGCATTTTTCAGAATAAGACAGTAAACATGGCAAAATTCTGGACTGTGATTTTAAGACAATAACAGGACTGGTCTGCTGTTGGCAGCGAGCAGAGTCATTTATTGAGCAGATCATCATGCTGGTTAATGATATTAAATGCTCTCCATGCTGTTGATGGCAGAACACTTTAAAGATAGTTTGAGAAAAAACAAGCTCCAGAGAGGAAGCATTTTTCATGCTGTACAAATAAACATGAAACTATTTTTGTAATTTCATGTCATCTTTATTTACCTTAGTACTTTATGAATCCCTAAATAATGTTAACAGGATCATTTTTGTCTGTCCATACCTCTTTCCCTTCACTCTAGCACTCTAAAGTTGCACTTTTTCAGACCTCTTCCATCTTTTCCTCTCCATCCATCCATCAATGCATTCATTTATCTCTGTATAGCAGTTTCTGATGACTAGCATCCAACACAATGCCTTGCTCAGGCAGACAAGGTCTATGGATGTGTGATGGAGTGCTCTACTCTGCAACCTGGCAGCGACGTGAACAAATTGATTTTCTGACAGATTAAAAAAGATTAAACCAGCCATAAAAACAAGCAGGAAAGTGCTTAATGGACCATATGTGCACAATAAGCTTTCATATGTATTTTTTCCTGCTTCTCTTCAGGCCATCCATCTTATTTAGACTGACAGGTCACACAGGCCATGCTGACGTGACTGTGGTGACAGCAGAACAGCGTCCTTCATGTTATTTTTGTAAAAGACACACAGCAGGTATGACACAATTAGTTTTTTTTTTCCCTACATTATATTCTCTCACACTGTGTTTAATAAAATCCTTATAAAGCTACAGTATGCAGGCTGGAGGTAACAGCTAACCCTCACACTGAAGAGAGTCTGCATCCAATCAGAAGCTTTCAGTGGAGGAGCTCCCCTCACTGGTGACTGAGAGCACCGTTATCAGTTCAAGCTGTATGTGACTGACTACAGACTCTAAAGATGTTCATTGTGTGCACATATACGACAACCTCCAGGCATCCTTCCATCAAACTGGTGAGGTTCACCACATCACAGGCATCATCAAGAGCAACATGTCAGTGCTGGCAGCAGTCTAGAATTCAGTGTCAACAGAACAGTGGCGATGGTCACAGACTTCAGTAAACTGTGTTTTCTTTTGCTCATCATCAGTGCAGCTGTAAATGTAGTAAAGTGTGTTTCTGAGGACCAGACGTCACCAGGAGGATGTTCTCAAATACGCACCTCCATCACTGTCTGCATTCTCTGAGCCGTCGGCTCATAGAAACAAATGTCATGGTCATTACGCTCAGCTCTTATCATTCAATCAGAAACACTTCACATCTGTTGCTGTAGGTCCAGGACATCGCTCCCCATACTCCATAACGACTCAGTCCAGCTCCCACATAATCCCCCCTGAAGACCCAACAACACACTATGGACCAGACTGCTGTCACCGTTTCTGTTCAGTTTTAATGTTTCACACGGACACAAATGATGTGTTTGTTCAGTAAAGCTGCAAGTTCACACAAACAACAAACCAGAGCTAAAATATGTGGAACCTTTGTCATCTGTGATACAACAACAACATACTGTATCTCTATCCACTCTGCTTGCACATAACTTGCTAGATTAATGTTCAAATATCCCTCATGTACAAATCCCCACTGTGACTGCTCGCTGTCCCAATAATTTGGTTAACCAAAACACAAAGTAAAACAAAAAGGAGCTCAGCAAGCATCAGGGACAGGACACACACTGTAAACATACATCCAACACCTCAAAACCCCTGTTCCGCTGTCACAAAGTTAGCATACATTTATAGTTTGCAAGAGAAGATGCATATAAAAAAATAAAGCAACAAAGCAAGCAGAAATATACCCACAGTCACTGCACATCATCATACACTGAAAAAAAAGGTGAAAGACAGGATCCCAATTTGAGCATGTCAACCCCACCATGACATGAAACACAGCAAACAACAGCAGAAGATCCAACTCACAGCAACTCACATTTCTTTGCTTAAGCTCAGTAAAGTAGTCAAAGTCACGGTTGGGTTCAGTGTCTGTCAGCAGTGGGCTAACGTTTGGCTTCGGCTCAGACTATGACCTGTGTCTGGAGATCCAATTAACCAGTAATTAACCAGGCCGGGAGTCAGAATCCCTCATGATTGAGTTCACATCAAGTGTTCCACAAGTTAAAGGGATTCTGGAGTTCAGCCTGAATGTGTTCACACTTAGGGTCAGAAGAAAAAGGGAAGAACAACATATCCTTTTCAAAGAAACTTCTTTGAGTTCCAGCTGCATTAGATTCAAAGACAGCCCACAGATTATACCAAAGTTTTTAATAGTCTGTCAACTTGTCAGCATCTGAGCTAATCTGGATTTTAAAAGGAAAAAAGTTAAAAATTCAGCAGCAACAACAACTAAAAAGTGTTAAACCTTGTAATCTGTGGCACAGGATTTACTGTGTAAACAGACATCAAACCTCAGCACTGCAACAACACAAGAGAAACACACAAACAATGTGTGGCTGCTGATTTTGAAGCTGCAGATTAAGACCATTAGAAGAAGAAAGAAACTTGAAATCCATCAGTGCACACACTGCACACTCTGCTTGAGCATACAGCAGTTAGCTTACTAGCATCACAGAAGTGCATGAATATAAATAATAATAAAACGTCGCAGCTCAGGCTTGCTGTTGGAACACTCACCCTGCCTCCAGCTGAGATGAACTGACTCTGTCCAGGTTTCCACGTCGATCCGTGTTTGTCAAAGTGAGCAGCTCTTTAGACAGAGCAGTGGTGTTAAAGGCAGCTTACTGTAGAAGTCTGCAGTTCATGAATGGACCATTCAAAACAACTCCGAGTTAGAGAACATCTTTAAAATTCCTGCCAAGTAAACGCACACAAAAAACAAACAGAGATTCAACACGCTGCGGCCTAACAGCCTGTGGTGAACAGGTGTGTTGATCAGGTGACTGCAGAGGAGAGTGAGTGAGGACGACTAGTGGTGACGTGCGGAATGACAGGGTCTGAGCCAGAGGCTGTGTGGGGAGAAAATACCTGTGTACCATTAATATGTGGGTTGATATTAAAGTGTAACACCAAGCTTTATGAATATAAATGATACTTTTTTTAAAACTTTTTTTAAACATTTCAAACATATAACACATTAATGTAAGTTAATAAATATAAACCCTCATGTTATCTACTTTAATAATAAAGTATATTCTATTCTATTAATGTAAGTTATAAAATATAAACCCTCATGTTTCTCTCATGGATATGCCAGAAAAGAAGAGCATGAAAGTACAATGGTTTGTGCATCTGCACTTGATAAAAATCTGATGGATCTATATGAAACAATAGTGTTAAACAAGAGGGGAAAAATTGGTGTGGTTACTGAGAAACTGATCATCACAAACTAACTGAAATAATCACACAATTAAACAAAGATAAAAACAATGTAGTGGTGAAATTCTTCCATGTGTTTTTATTTGCAAATCAGTGACCACTGAGGTAATTCCAGCTTTTTTTCCTGTGTTTTGGTGTCATGAGCTGTGGATTACATCCTATCTACAACAGGTTGCACAAAGAAAAAGATATGTGTGTTTTCACCTATTTAGATCCGACCACATTGGCTTAGCACGTCACTGCCGACTACACAGGAGGCAAGAAAGATTAGAAGACCTCAATCTAGCAAACATTAAGGTCTACAGCCACTGGATGGTTACACAGCCGCTCTTCCGCTTTCAATTCTTGGCTTCTCTCAGACACGAGCACCACCAGCTGCAGCCACCAGAGCACCCCGTGTCCCTTCTTGATTCAGTCCCCACAGATGCCTCTCTGGAACCTGCAAACAGCTATTACATAAAAGCTGAGTCAAATATTTTTCTTTATCCCAAAAACTGCCAGAGCACACTGCCAGACCGGAGAAAGATGGTGCTGTTTTGGCTGATGATGACTGCATAATGTCTGCATTTAATCCCAATCTAGCTCCACATTTTCTATTTCTTTCACTCTTCAAACCTCATTCTCTCTGACTCACCCACAGCAACTCACTGTAGATATATGAACACAACAATGGACATGAAGACTAAAGCATCAGGTCACAACACCTTCTACCAAAGCAGGTGTGTGTGTGTGCTTCTACCTGCATGTACATACAGCATGTGTGTAGTGATGGTTGATCAGCTTCTGTGTTCCCTTTAGGTAAATGGCAAGAGCAGCACAGGTCTGACACCGTGACCGTGTTTCCTGTGGACGACAAACATAATTTCACAAGGTTGAAAATAACATCCTATGCTTTTGCATTCTTCAACGGAACAAACACACACACTTCACCATACAGACAAAAATACTCACACACACACACACACAGTGTCAGTGATCCCACAGCATCTCTGGCTGTGCTACAGTGTCATCACAGTGTGTGAGTGCCACACTCTGTCACTCTGCCTCGCTGGCAAGCAGCCTATCAAAACGCAGCAGCCCACACTTCCTGGTGTGATGGAATTGAGCCTGTTCTCTCTCTCTCTCTCTCTCTCTTTTATTATTATTATGATTTCCTTATTTTTTTGTCATTCTACTTTCCCAAAATCCTGCAGTTGGTGTCTGAGCGAGGCCGCTAATATTCATAAACACCTTGATGTCTATTGACTCAGATGGATTAAAAGCCATTAGAACATGTGGGCTTTTGTGTGTTGAGCTCATTTTTGGCAGGCGCACATCAAAACAGTGTAATAGGATTTCCTGACAGTGAAATGCAAATTTTAAAATCTCCCTTTGAAGTGTTAATTAGTATAGGTAAATAAAATGCTTACATTACATAAAGCTTTAACATCTGGTCATGCTCTGACAGTCAGGAACCAGACAAATTCTGACCTTTTGTGGGTGAAACAATAAGCTCTGATACAAAGATCAAACTTATGAACACAGGACGCACTAGTGGCCACAGGTTTTAATCTCACAGCCGTTTTTCTCTCAAGTCCTAAGTCTCCTTCAAGCAGGTCATCTTTGTCACATCTTCTGTATACGGCACTCTGGATAATAACATCAGCTGCGGTGCCTAAAATGGAAAACACAATTTAGTCTCTGATGATTTCATTAATTTCTCAGTGCAGGAGATTAAATTGAATTAAGTTCCTGAACTCCAAAACAGGTGCTGGTTTTTACTGTAAGTGGTCCCTGAAGGTAACAATGCCATTAGTGGTTGATTCTGTCGGGACAAAAATACTCTTTACCTTCATCTTGACTCGGCCCATAAAAAATAAAATAAAATCAGGAACGCAGTTGTTCCTGTCCTTGACTCTTAAAATGTATCACTCCCTAGTGTTTCCAGCTTTTCCTGTGCATTCAATCAGAGACAATTAGCAATGTAGGAGTGAAGTCACTGAGGGATCATTTTCCTGTCACAGCAACAGTGACTCCTACTGGCTGTTCAGAGCATCTGTACAGAGGGAAGTCTCCACACTATACACTATGTGATCTTGGTGACCCTGTGCAGGATGTATGAATAAAACATCTGGAGATGCACAGAAGCAGCATTTGGCCACATATATAGAATATGTAGTTAATACCGTTTTATTAGGATTAACCATTTAGACACAGGTCTATCTTCAGCTTATGCCTACTCACGTATGTGTCACAGCAGGATTTGGCATTATTAAAACACAGTAATCATCTTCAATCACACAATTTCATAACAAGGAAAAACACTTCCCTTCTGTGGTCACAATCCTCATGCTACATTTTCCTGGTAGGGACAGGCTTGATGTTTGTCGCCATGGCAACCAAGAAAATGGCAGAGAGGTTTATTGCAGAAGGCGACCAAGTGTTATTGTTACAGCAGAACAAACTTCAGTATTCAGGCATCAAATCATCTGATCCTAACTGTAAGCAGGGGTTTTAGTTGCACTTTGCTACTCTAAACAACACAAATACACAGAATATACAGGCACACATCCTGAAGCAACATACACACAGTTACACATAATAACCCACAAACATACAGGCACAAAGTGCCAAACACTCAAGCATACAAATACCAACACACACACACACACACACAGTCACACAGACACAGCAGGCGTTCAGCAGTCATGCCTTTCTGTAGGATTCTCCTCTGGGTGCTGTGTCCAAGGTGAGTGTGCTGGCTGGCAGCTCCTGAGGAGTTGGTAGGAAGAGATAGCTGAGCGAAGCTATTAAAATACGGGCAGGAATTTCCCTTATCTCTCCCACCGAGGCAGCTCGCTCCGCTTTGTGCTATTATGGAGATAAAATGCACAGAGGCTTGGAATGAGGGAGGAAGGAGGGAGGACGAGGAGGGGAGGCCGAGGTTGTGGAGGGAAGGCGTAAGAACGTCAGATTTATGGAGCTAGGGAAGCTTAAGGTTATTAAATCGGAAGATTACTCGACTGCGAAATTGTTGAAGTTTTTACGAGAAGTTGAGGGATTTAGGCCCACATTAAAAAGCCAAGCATTAGCAGGCCAGCAATATACATTATTCACAATTTATTTTTACTCCCCCCCTTTTCTTCTATTCTGTTCACATTTTTTCGTCATTCCCACAGTCTTTCTTCTTCTTCCTTTCATCAACCTCAAAGAAAATATCGAGCTCCTCCTAAATTCTTATTCAGAGAGTATCTGCACCTCCCATTTCTCCTCCTCAAAGGTAGAATGAAGGAAGGAAGAGAGAGAGGATGAGGTAGACAACGATGCTCTGACTCTGGGATAGACTTATCACCCCCCCATTTCAGCACTGACACCGCTCAGTGTGAGGAGAAGCAAACTTCTATTAAAGACATTCATCAATGTCGTCTGGAGACTCGTTTGAAGGAGAGGTGACTGTAAAAGCTGCATGAATGTGTCATATTTTACATTAACATTTGAACAGTGTAAGCTGACCTTAAGCCACACATACATATTTACCAAGGAGCCTCTAATGCATCCTGCAACACAAGCAAACACTTAGAGTGAGCATTGACTGCAGTGACACTAGCTGTTATTGTGACTGGGAAGAACAGCAAATAGGAAGATTTGAAAATGTCAAATAGTTATCATAAGATGAAGGAAAAAAAATGGACGCCTGTTCTTACAACACAATACATCCAGCCAGGTTTGTTGTTTACTGTGTGATGCTTACAAATGATAGCACGGTCAGACATATTAACCCGAGTCCTTGGTTTGTAAAAACAAAATCACTTTCCCTGAAGGGATCATCTGTATTTTGGCTGAATGATTACACACTAGGTGGGATGGATTCGCTTTTTTATGCATTAAAACTCTGCACTTGTATAGAAGGTCTGTGTAGTTTTCATGAAAACACAACCAGCAGGTTATAGATACATACATAACACATCACTCAACAACTCAAACACAGCATGAGAAGTGTATCCCTTTTCTTACACTATGTACACAATATACACTACAACAGAACCTAAACCGTCCAGACACCCCACTGTGAGAGGTTTGAAGGGATGTTTTACTTCAGATTATCACACACACACACATCAGTTTTCTTATGTTGTCTCTGTGCTGCTACAGTTTACTGTCTCTGTCTCTGCTCGTCTCGTTCAGGTCAGGCTTGTTGTCGCTCAGTAAACAGGGAAAAGAGCATCAAGAAAAAGTGAATAACACACACACACAAACAGTGTTCCTGAATTTCTTTCTATGGAAATTATACATTACCATAAGCATTTTCAAGCAACAGAAACCCCATCCATTTTAAATGGAAGACGATGGAGCGATTAACCAAAGCTTTGTGTGTGTGTCGGTGTGTGTGTGTGTGTCTGTGTCTGTGTGTACTTGATGCTGGTAAACACACAGCTGGCCTTGCTCTTTGATACACCAGGAGGCCTGCAGGATATTTCACACTCCTTTCATACTTGTATTCTGCAGTGCACTTTTCATCCTCTTCTTCTCTTCACCCAATTTGCACAATTTCCCAGCACCCTTCATTGACTCGGGGAGATTTTACACACCCCCTGCTGTGATCTAAAGGGATGGGGAACTTTTTATAAGCCGACCAGCTAAAATTATTTGTCTGCATCTGTGAGCATGTTCGCACATGTTCATGGGCGTGCATCCTGGTGAAGCGCTGTAACATTTTGTGCGCGTAGTCGTGTGGCGAGACTGATTGCATTTTCACTGAATCAGTGGTGGGATGGCAGCATAATGCAGCTAAATATGGCCAGCCACATCTTGTCGCTTATGAAGGAGTCCCCTACTGTTTGTTGACACTCCAGCCATCGCCCGCTCCACTAGATAATTCTCTTCTGTGGCACAGCAGAGAGAAACTTCATTAACCCCACTGCCACACAGCCAATCCTGAAGACGTGCATGTGTAATGTGGCTGAAAGCAGCCTTTTAACACTGTAAACACTAACTTGCTAAGCGTCAGGATGTATTACACACTTCAGCTAAATTGTCAAGAGCTGGTCTAACCACTTGTTCTTTATGTTCATGTATAAGCTATAAAAATATGCACTAAATATTAAATGAATGCACATATGTGGTGTAAGCAATGACCTCACATTACAAGCTCCCACAAAACACTGGCATGTTTAATTGATGTTATGTTGGCACTTTATTATTGCCAACAGGAGAGATCCACTGTTGTTTTGATGTTGTTTACTTTCTTGTGTAAGTTGAAATTAGTGTTTACATTTGTTCTAAACATGCTTGACATGATTAAGAACAGAACAGAACTCTGTTAGCTTTCGCATAATGTTACAGCGAACTTCATTCAACACATCCTCAAAACACCACAGAGGTGGAGGTGGATGGGGGCTGGCTGGCTGGACATCCGAAGCACCAGACCATCACTCAGGAGTCCGGTGATCATGTCTCCAGGAATTCCTAACTTTACTTTCCAGCTCATTCATAAAAGTTTCATTTTAATATGGTTAACTTTTGTTTTTAACAGCAGCAGGCATTAGCATAAAAAGCCACTTGTTAACCCTCAGGCATCATAATGGTGATTTTAACTCTTTAAATGACGGTTAGATTGCATGAAGCTAATATTTAAAAAAAAAATTTGCACAAAATTGTGCAAAAGTAACGACTGAGGGTTAAGGTTAGGCGTTTAAAACAGAGTAATACCCATTTAGGTCTGCCACTTCCCTGTGGTTCCATTTTTAAGGGCAGAAATATTGACCTGGTGAGCACGAACTCATTCAGTAGACCCTGAACAAACTGAAAAAAATCATGATACTTGCTTCTTTGTACTATTAACAAACTACACCATGGTCACATGACCCTATGTCTGATAATAAATTCAAATCTGACTCTGGTGACCCCTCTAAGCTGTATCCTGCCTCGGACCTATCGACAGCTGGGACCGGCTCTCACAACCCTAAACAGTATTTACATTCAGTGTCCCCAAAAACCTCTGTCATGTCATTTAGCAACAGCAAAAAGATTAGAAATCACTAGAGGGATATCAAACGATGTCAAACAATCTCTCCATGGTGCAGAGAAATACTACACATACACTTCATTACTACAATTAAACCAAACGCTGTAAATGATGTAAACTGTGTCGAGGGAGTGTTACTGTGTCTTTATATCACCAAAGCGGAATGTGATATGCAGTGTGTGCACCACACTGCATATTTGGTACAGGTATTTTGTAATCAAAACACAAAAATACATGTGCACATACTCAAATCTTAATTTAGAATTTTAGCCTCAGGCAGCGGGCGAGCAGCTAAATAAAGCGATCAGGGACACACTCAGCCATGAGAGCTCCACCCTACATCCCACTCCCTGAAGCCCAGAAAGATGCCTCCTCCTGGGATACAACTCCCACTCTGCCCCGGGGCTGGAACACATATGGAGGAGATAAATACAATGAAAAGGAGAAAAAAGAAGCAAAGTCTGAGTGACTGTGTATGTGTAACATTTTAGTAATGACTAAAATATTATTTTTAAGTTAAATAATGATATTGGGAGAACACACAGTCAGGAATTGCCATCAGTGATGGCACCCAGTGTAAACTCTGAGCTGGGCAGCCGCCTGCATGTCGTTTATTTCCTGCAGTATCTGCCTCTAGCACACTCACACATACCAGCCAACAGGCTCCTTCTGTTCCTTTATCACACGCACTGATATTCACACAGACAGTAAATGAGCACACACACACACACACACACATAAACACACACAGAGAAGATGAAAGGTGCAGCAACTGAGGGAAAAAATAAGGGAGAGAGACAGTGGAGATTGCAGCTTAACCTCTTGGCTCCGCTGTAAAGCAGCACTCACTCTCAGGAGCCTTGCTGATAGCCATCTGTCTGGCAAGGAGAGACAGCTTCACCTTCCTCGCACATCAGCACGCTCACAAACACAAATCCTACAAACACAAGGGCAAGCACTCACTTAAAACTGGCCAACACTCATAGATGATAATGCAAAGGGAAGATATTCAGAGTGCGGCTTTGGTGCTGTGCTTCTTTTATTTATCTAACAGAAATGAAAGCAGAGATAATTCTTATCTGCAAAATGAATCCTGTGACCCTGAAATATTCAAACTGTATGCCACCGAGTCTCTACATAAACTTATTTTTCTTCATTCATACAAAGTTTGCTTTTAGATATGCAGTGTGTGCACGGTGACGATTAACATCTATTTAAAGTGAACAAGGGACTTTTACTGACAGAAAAATGAGCTTCTGTAAGTTGGAAATCCTGAGCTGAATCCACAACACTTCAGATTTCAGCTATAAATCTGGAGTTTAGTCAATAGCTCCCTCTCAAGGTGATGTCTGAGCTAAAGAAAACCTTTTACCGTAGCCACATCCTCACCCTCCTACTCCTCCCTCCTCCTCTCCTCTTCCTCACTCTTAAAACATAAATTCCTTGAAATCCTCTTACTTCTCCACCTCTGCCTCGAATCCACAACCCTCTCCCCACTTCTCGATGTCCTCTCCACCCCTCGATCCATCTCTGTCCTCCTGATCAATAATCAATCTGCAGGGGCCAAGGCCAGGGGCCTTGCGCCATCTGTCTCCATCGGCAAACCTGAGCAAGAGGAGACGGAGGGAGGGTGGGGGTGAGAGGAAGAAGATAGAGTTCAATCTATCTCCATCTATCTCCATCCGTGGTCAGGTCCACTCTGCCGGTATAGATCATAATTTGGAGAGGTGTAATTGCTGGTCAGAGACTTGTGGGGGGGAGAGGAGGAGGCGTCAGTACTGTTTCTACAGTCCAGTCTTGCTGTTTTCTTCGCCTCCACACTCTCCTGCCTGACCCAGTTTTTCTCCTCTTCATCTCTTCCTCTCATTTCTGCTGCTATCTTCACTTTTCTCAATTCAATTTACAAACATCCACCAACCACAACAACATAATTCATCACTCCTCTACTCCTCCACGTGGGTGTGCACAACTGTGTGGTTTGTGTGCCTAAACTTTGTTTACCACTCCTGAAGGACCAGAACCAACCCTGCTAGATTGGCTGATATTCATGTGTCATTAAATAGACTTCATTTGGTTACACTTAACATCACAGGTGACATGAGCTGAAGAAGAAACCTTTGCTCCCTGTTGTATTTACTACATGAAGACACATTTTGATTCTTTTGCAAATTCAGTAAAAAAGTACCTTCTTTGTTACTCTGCAGTGTTTCAGAGAGCTTGAAGCATCTTTGACATGACTGAATTCTCATTTATTAATCAACCGATATAAGTGTGGCTCTGTTATACTAACGTCTCCATCCTAACATGCACTTTTCTCCAGATGGGGTCGCTGTTTTTTCTGTCCTTGCTGCTGCTCGGTACAGTTCAGGCCTCCAGCTCTTTGCATTGCCTGGCACTGGTGGCGGGTGGGTGAAGGAGTGAGGAGGCAGAGCCCTGCAGAACGGCTGTGCTACAGCCCTCAGTTCATCATTTAATCCTACTCTCTGATGTTAGCTTAGCTTAGTTCCATTTGTGCTAAAATTATGTCAAAATATAATTTTTTTCAATTTTTACCATTTAGAGAAATTGCGAAGTAGCACAATGACTCTTCTGTTGGAGTATATTTTGTGATTCCATCTGCAGTAAGTGCATGTCTATAAAGCACAGGGTTCTGTTAGAGAGGAGTGTAAAAAAAGCCCATGTTGTCCTCAAGCTGCAGTCAATCTCACAGTAGGTGATACAAATATAAAGTAATCCATATCACTTCCTGGATCTTAATTGTTTCAGAATGAACTCCTGAAAGAACTCTTAGCCTAATAAATCTTCACTTATAAAGCAGTAAGACCGCAGTGTGTGTTTGACCCTTTGTGTATGTGTGTGTCACGTTGTGAGTTAAAACTGTGATAATTAAATGAGTGTGCTGTACATCAATCTTAAAGTGAAAAATGCTAAATTTAGAGAATGTGCAGGACTTTGTTTGATCCTCACGCCTACACTCGAAGCACACTCTTTCATGTTTCTCTATCTTCTGTTTTGTTGTTGTTTTCAGTGTGTGGGTCTCTGCAGCGCTTCACTACATTTCCAGCGACATTCTGCTGACTGACAGAAGTAGGTCTGTGTGAAAGGAGCTCTTCCCTCTCTGGCTTTCTTCCTGGTGAGATCTCCTCCTCAACATCTTCTTCTTCTTCACACTCTCACTCCTCTATTTTTCCTTGTCTGGATCTTTCCCTGGAATGTTTTGAGCCTTTCTGTTCCAAGTGAAAGTCATCAAATGAAGATTAAAGATGCTCCTGTTTCCAGCTAAAAGCACACACACACTTGCCCCCTCGGGAAACCTTGCACAATTATGGCTCGAATGGGATTCATTCCCAGCCTTCAACAACTCATTAACTGCATATTGCAAATCGTACGTTTCAGCAGAAAGCATTGATGAGGAACAGCGAGAACGGGGGCTTTGGGAGAGGCTGGCATCATTTTAACGTGTGTTCAGAATTTATTAGCATATCACATGTGGTAAGCTATATGTATATTACATATGGGGGACTGGGAGGGAATGACAAAAGAAGTCAGTGTTTCACTTACAGCAACCTGCAGGTTAAATATTTGCAAATGTTTTTTTAATGTGTGTGAAACCCTTGAGAGGTAACAATCTGAATCTGAATATAGTAGAGGACGGATAAAATACTACATGCATCTGTTAGGCAAACCACTGTTTTAATGATTTACATTCTTCTAGATGACTCTCAGTGTAAATATCTAATCTAAATATTCCGTATTCAGATGTCCTTAGCTTTGCAAATAGATGTGAGAGTATTCATGAAGGTGAATAGAGCTAAAGATGTTTTCATGCTTGGATGCATTATGTGTTGTTTGAGAGGTGTGGAGTTACTGTCAGTTTGCTCTGTCAGAGAAGTTTTCTGTTTTAAGCTGAGACAGAGAGCGGTGCAGAGGTGCTGCTGATACGTGACCAGCTCATTAAAGTTTCATTGACCCTCTGAGTCTCATTTATCCTTCACAAGCCAGGTACTCTCACTCACAGGTGCCCTCACCTGTGTGTGTGTGTGTGTGTTTATCTCTGGCTCTACAAAAACAATGTGGTGGATAATTAGGAGACAATTGTCAACTTTGAATGTATGTGTAACTTGTCCCTGTGTTTCCTGTTTGATGCTGCCCACAAAAGACAATGTAAAGTTCTTGCAGCTTTCTCTGAAGTCTGCAGGGTGGAGGTAAAGGTGGGTGAAGGGGTTAGGTGTTGTTCTGTATTTGGCTGATTTATTGCATCATCTTCTTTCCATTTTGTAGCAAATGGCAAATTAGGGTGTTTTAACGCCAACTGCACTGACAAAGAAAGAACTATATACCTGTGTGTGTGTGTGTGTGTGTTATATTATTAAGAGCGTTTCACTGAACCCTGCCCTACAGCAGAGAATTTTATGCATTGCATTGCGTTTTCTCTATATTATCATTCTGTACACACACACAACATGCAAACAGAAATCATGCACAACCTAATGCACACACGCGCACACACACTGTCACATTCCAGCACACCTTATCTGCCCCAGCAGTGTTGACTGACACTCTCCACTTGAGGAGATTAAGTGTGCTCATGTTGTGTCGGCACAGCGTGAAGTCCATTTATCCTGAAAACTCATATGAGGCTTTTCTGTGAGCTCCTTACCAAATACATGCACACACACACACACACACACGTCACATATACGCTCCCAAATTTCACTACACACAACTACTTTATGATCATTGCTGTCACTGGAGAGAATAATGGTGGCTGCACTTTTGTTCTTTAAGAGGAGGGTCATTTGTGCACTGAGATGATTTTTGGGAAAATTCTTCTTTCTGCTTTCCTCAATTCTAGGTGTGTATTTTTCATCCATTTGTGTGTTGTTAAATTGCCATATAGAGAGAATGAGCCTGTGGCGTTTGTGGTTCCAACTGCAGCAGATTTAACCATCACACTATTAATACACACAGGCCATCTGGGTACTTACAGGGTACAGACAACTCACTGGCAAGTGCTGATGGTCTCTCTTTATGCCTGCCCATTTGTATATTACTCATTTTAGTTTTCCATATTACAGTGCACAGAGCTGGGCGATCGGCTTTCTTCTGTCTAGTTTAATAAGGGGAAAGTATCAATTAAATTTAAATTTGAAACCTTTATTAGGTAACACAGCACCTCTTTATTAGAGACCATACACCAGTGAGTACACTGGAGGCTATGCAGGTAAAGTGTCTTGCCCAAGGACACACAACAGTGACTAGGGAGGAGTTGGGATCGAACCCTGCTATACCACTGAGCCACTGCTGCCCAAAATGTACTTAAGGCAGCCCAACAAAGAGCGCCATACACCAGTGAGTATGGTGAGTATGAGTAAGGCTATGCAGGTAAAGTGTCTTGCCCAAGGACACACAACAGTATTAACATAGTATTATTTTAATAATAATAATAGTATTAACAGCCTGACTGTAGTCGACATGGGGAGCACATGACCACATGACCTCCTCCTCGACCAGCAAGAGAGCTACAGGCCCTGGCAGGTGCTGTAGCTCTCTTGCTGGTCGAGGAGGAGGTCATGTGGAATATGAAGGTCCTGGGGACTCCTGGTCAGGAGGTTCTGAGGCCCCCTCTGCTTCAAGGCCTGCAGCTCTAAAATATTATATACTTGCTTCTGCAAAGACAAAGCTTCAAGCAAAACAGATCATAATCACATATTCCTATTTTATAATGGCAGTGATGTTGCGCTAATAATGATTATAGCATAAATGATCCACTGCCACAATAGTCCAAAATAATCAACAATAGGTCTAACATTTATCAGTCACTATAATAATTAACTACATGAGCAGCTTGTGTGGGTTGTAGACACCACCTCATGCTACCTCTAGGGGTGAGAACACTGACAAAATGCAAAAGTGATCAAACTGTTCACTGTCAGCACCTGCAGAGCCTCTCCTTTATAGGGGCTGTCTTGATAACTGCCTCTCATTTCCACCTGTTGTCTGTTCCATTTGCACAACAGAGCTGAAACTGATTCACAATCAGTGTTGCTTCCTAACTGGACAGGCTGATTTCACAGAAGTGTGATTGACTTGGAGTTACATTGTGTTCTTTTGGTGTTCACTTTATTTCTTTAGCAGTTTATGTATAGCTTATCTATGTTACAAGGAAACTGAAGGTAAGACCAGAGTAGCCAGAGAAACTGGAGGAAAAACTGACTTCACACTCAGCAGCATCTCTTCTAATATTAAAGGCATTTTTTCTGCTGCCAGCAGGTGGAGCTGTGCTTCACCTTGTTAAATAGACCTGTGGCAGGTTTGATTGTGCGGGTGCTGATAATAAAGGGGCCATGGGAATAAGATTTTAAAATCAATACTAAAGCATGCAGAGAGGAGCACATTCAATACTGTTCAGGCAAAAAAACACCTTCTCTCTCTTGTTGTCACCTGAAAACAACAAATATTGTAGTGACTCCAGTGAAAGCCTGAAAATTCTTCAGTTGTTTCTGTTCCGCTCAGACATGAAGTTCTGTCCTGTAAGTTTAGGCCATGTGCTGAGAAATCAAACTAGAGAATGAGGATTAAAACTAATGTATTCAGACTTTTGGTTATTTCTGTCACTGACATTGTTGGTGAGCCTGCTAAGCTGTAAACCATTTATGTAGCCCAACAATGTCTTTATCTATTTTACTGTGAGCTTACTGAGCTGTAAGAGTTGAGGCAGTGCATTCAGTCCACAATGTGTGTAATTGTTTTTGTCTCTGTGCTGGTTTGTTTTGCTGTTATCTATTTGTTATTCTGACAGTAAACCAAACAGTGTCTCTGAAAATGAAAATGGGTTTTATGTATGGAGTAATAACCTAAATGGATTTCCCTCTCTCTCTCTCTCTCTCACTCTGTCTCTCTCTCTCTGCATTGCTTCGAGAGCCTGTGGCTATTTATCTGCCTGTGTCTAATTAATTATTAGTAAACACATTGAAAGCAGCAGACACATATAGTTGTGCGCTTTCTGCAGCCGACCAGCATCTTTCTCTACAAACTGTTGCTGCTGCTGCGTCTCCTCTCTTCATACTCAGACTGTCACAGTTTTGACTGGATTTTTACACAGTGTACTGTAATAGTTTCAGATGGCGCACACTGTAAAAATATGACTAATAAAGCCATGAATCAACAGTCAGTGTGACCAAACATGATGGCAAAACACAGTGTTTACATGTTGTGAACACTATTTTGACCTGTGAGTGGACAGAAAACATCTTTTGTTCGTGTCTTTTACACTGAGGCTTACCCTGCTCAGTGTTTTGCACACAGGTGGCCAGCAGAGGACGCTGTATGCCCACAGGACTATACAGCAGCACATCCAGTGTGTGATGTATTGATTTAAAGTGCAAAATAAAACAAATGCAGCCAACATAAAAAAGCAGATTATTAAAATCTAGTATGTGAGGTTCAGGTTGTGTTAGGTCCTCCAAACCTGCAGCATCATGCCAATAAATCAAATGTTTTAGAAATTTTAGGTGTCTGTCATGAGTGCTGCTTGAAGCAGCACTGCAGATGCTATTTGTTAATCAAGACTGTCACCTAGTGGTGCTGTCAGTGTAACACACAGCAGCTTTTAGAGCACTGTGTGAAGCTGATGGTTGTTAAAACAACACTGGATATCTGGCTTTTTCTGGCTTTTTGGTCCTTTGAAAGGATGAAAATATTTATATCAAATACCGTATGTGGCACTGATTTAATATGTCCCTCCAGCTGCCCACATTGCTGGCCTGAAAATGACATCTAGTGCTGCTGTGGTCTCTGCAGGAGACAGCTGACCATCCCCAACACACTACAAACATGATTTAAGACATAAATGATCTTTAGCAGCTCATAATAATGAATCACATTAAATTGAACAAAGCCTAGATTACGTGAGTAAAAAACTTCCTCAACATTTTTTTAATCCACTCCTAATTGGTTGAATTAGGACGCAGCTCACAAACAGCATTAAAACATTTGGATTGCTTCTGGTCTGCAGCAGCTGTGGAAAGGCTGCATGCCACTGACATGAGATAGCCGGCAGGTGGCGCCATTGTTCCACAGAAATGAACATTTGACCATGAGCTGGTGGAGACAGTGCTGGCAGAGGGGGATCTGTGTAAAAGCAGCGCAACAACGATGCCGTCAGGTCTGAATGTTTAGCCAACATGTTATTCTACAGTTTAAATGAAGGGACACTGACAGGATTACTACATTTCACTCATCAGAGCTTTCTGTCTGTTTTTAGTTATAACCGGGCATGGGGGATTATAGCCCATCCAACCTTAGGATATATTTGATTATGTGATAATTATTTATGAACAGAAATTACATTAATGATAATAATTCTTCTCTTACCCATCTAACAGATCACACAGAACTCAAACTTAGTTCTTCTCTTTTTGGTTGTCGCAGCTGAGTTTAATCTACAACTCATTGTCAATAACGTAGTTCCTTAATCTGATCATGACTTATTTACTAAATTAATAAATGCACGAAAATGTTCATGTTCAATTGACTGTGGCTTCTAATAAAAATAGTAACATCTCGTTTTTAAAATTAAAGTTTTATTAATAATCCACCTGTGCCGTCAATGCTGGTATTTTGTATATTCTTTATGCGTCACAGCTGAACAGGTACATTAAATTAGTTTTTTACGGTAAAATCCCAGTGGGCACCTCATTTATTTAAGTCTACTGAGCGACATACTGCGTGCGCTGCTTTTATAGCTGTACAATATTGTATTTAACTTGATCAATAAATGATGTAAAAACAAATCCTTTCTATCAATAAACCAACTTTTCCAGGATCGTCTCCTTCAGTCTGTGTTCTTGATCAATTCCTCGATTTACGCTCGAGCTGTGTGTTCTTTTCTCAGCCAAAACAATGACAATAAACGGCGCATGTGTGTGTGTGTGTTTTTTTTAAATAACATTTATTTCCAGCATATTCATACAATGTGACAGCACAGCTTGTAACCATTGAAGAGGAACTGACTTGATCCAGCACTTTGTCACAAAAATATTTGGAGCTGACTAAACGGATACAAATGAAAAGTCAAATATAGCATATAGCGTTTCATATTACCAAATGCATCATATAATACAGGCAGGTGAAAACAAACTAAAAAAATAAAGGTGAGATAACTGAATAATAATACATAAGGAGGAAAAAATGAATGAATGACATTTACACATCATTAGTTCAACTTTTACAGCAGGAGACTGGGTTAACGCTACATGTTTTAATAACTTAAATGTGTTCCTTTTAAAATCCCATGTGTTTGTGTTTGTGCGTGCGTGTGTGTGTCGGGGGTGTAATACATGGAAATGCACCAACCAGCTGTAAAATTTGAAATCATGTCCATCTGATAAATAATTTCATGTATAGTTGGGATTTTTTTAACGTTCCCAGCTTGATTTATTTTGAAATCTATAAATAAATTTTCGGTTTTTTATTGATGCCATAATAAGGTTCCTACATATGGGATGTCATTCAATAACTTTTGCAGTCAAACATATAAAATTATTTTTGAAAATTACATATAAGTGAGTTTAGTTTTTTTCCCCCCTCTCAGACCATTTGACTACAAGCCAGATAATCCTATTATATACAGCAGCCTGTAGCCAAAACACGTCACAGATTTTCAACACTTGTGGCTACAAATACAATGGAATGTGTCTCTATATGATGAAGACAGCCAGTCTCACTGTTTGTCCGGCGTGTTGTTAACCAGAGGCCCGTACAGCCCGCTGGCATAGCTCTGCTCTTTGTGCAACATCGTCCTGTCTCTTATCAGGTCGCTAAAGGCATAGTCCATCGGGGGTCTGAAGCCCAGAGTGGGCATCAGTCCGGTGGTGGAGTAGGGCGTCATGAAAGCCAGTCCCCGGCTGTGCGCAGAGTAGGCCAGCCGCAGCGGGTTCAGTCCCAAGTGGGTGCCCAAGGGATAGGTGCTGGGGTCCGCGCCGAAGTGCGGGGCGTTTGGCTGCAGAGGAGAAAACGCAGAGCGGTTGCTCAGCGTCATGGCTCCGGGCAGCATGGGCCTCGCCGGGGCGGTGCTGGTTGCAGAAGCCGGTGGAGGCTGCTGCGCGTTTTGGAGCATCCTCTCTGCCGTCCACGTCTCCTCCGGCTTGTTGGAGCCCTGTGCACCGCTGTTGTTGAGGATCTGCTCGATGGCCTGCACCACATCTTTACCGCAGCCCTGCAGGACGAGCTCCAGGACGCTGCGCTTGTGGTTGGGGAACACTCGGGTCAGGATGTCGATGGCGTTCATGTGCCGGGAGGCCGCAGAGGAAGGAGAGGGCTCCTGTTCGTCTTTGTCGGTCTCAGAGCCGGAATCAGAGCCAAGTGAGCTGACGGACCCAGGGGTCTCCTCTCCGTCTTTTAGAGGCTTGGACACAGGAGAGCTGATGAAAGACTCACTGTCTCCGTTCTCTGAGCTGGAGCCTCCGTGCCGGCCGTCTGGGGATGAGATGCCCGGGGCCGAGTCACTCTCAGTGGAGGCCGGTTTCCCCACAGAGGGCTGAGGGGTGGCTGAGCCGGACAGCTGGCTCTTTGGAAACAACTCATACTTCTGGATGCTTGACTCTGTTGACATAACCAGACCATCAGTGTGAGAATGTGAGGCACAGTACGTCAAAGCATGAATGATACAGAGGGCCGTGAAAGCACCACAGCGAGATCATGAACCAGATAATCAATAATTACACAATATATTAGACATTCAAACAACAGTGAGCATATAAACCTTGAGAAACACTGTGAAACAAAAGCACCAACGTTTGCAATTAAAATAATCACGGCTTGTAACGTCATTGATAAGGCTTACCGTGAATACATATTATCGATTTAAGTAACATCCCATCTACGGTTAAATCATAATATTAACTACAACTTATTATTTTCTGGACTTATTAGTTTGATGAAAGAACAGAGAGCATTAGCTTCTCACCTGAGTTGCTCTCGCTGTTGACAGAGCTCAACACATCGTAGTTGGGGCGCGGTGGGATGATGCCGTTGGCGGCGGCCAGTGCCAGTCCCTCCGCCGTGCCGTACAGCAGCTGCAGCTCCCGGACTTCGTTCTCCTCCTGAGCCTGCTGCCGCCGCAGAGCCACCTGCGCCGCCATCACTCGCTGCCTCTCTGCGATCAAGGTGCATTTGGCGCACATGCAGTCTTTCCAGCGGCAGTAGCGCTTGTGGCCCTTCAGAGCGGAAACCACGCCGTGGTTCCTGCAGCGGGCACACTTCGGAGTACGCGGGTACTTGTCTGCGGCCCGGAGGAGGATCGGTGGGCCGCGCAGAAGGTTCCCGGCCATGGAGACCGGGATGGTGGCTGCTGCGGCTGCTGCTGCGGCCGCGCCGGGGTGGACTTGAGATGCGGAGGAGACTGTGGGGAGTTCCGGTCTCAGATCCATGCCCGCGTTCCTCACTGACAAAACTAAAGTATAATCAACTAAACTGCGTTATATAAACGATCTGTTTCAGATAAGCTGTGTTTGAACTGATCACATCTGCTCCGCGCTTCTCAACATCTCCGGGCAACAGGTGAAGTCAATGATTTACTGACAGACAGAAAAATCTGATCGAAACTCTGATGGAAACTGTGGTCTGAACAAAAGTGGTCTGCGAGCCGGAAAAGCACAGACACGACTGAAACAGTCGACTTTAAATCCAGAAAGAGCAGCAGCCGAGAGGAGCGATCATTCCTCCCCGACGTGAAGTTTAAACTGTCCAGGAGGAGCCGAGGTTGTTACTCGCTGCAGCCTGAGACACTAACTTCCTCCAGAGATTGTCAGTAGATACAGATCCCTCTCTCCTCTCTCTATTGTTGCTCCTACGTTTTCATTAGACAAATTTGACAACAATGTGGCGTCTGTCATTGGTCAAAGGGGGAAGGAGCGATCTGATTGGCTTGCCTCTTTTTTTCAACTGTGTCCACCTGAGTTCTTTTTTTTCTTCTAAATATCAAGTGTTAAGAACCTGAAGGGAGTTCCCGGAAAGCTCAAATCGATGCTGTGTATTTCCAAAAAAGAATTTTATAGATTTAAAACAATAGCCTGTGTTGCTCTATTTATTGTGGTAAAGCAGCTCTGTGGCAGCAGCACACGGTGTCAAAAGGACCTCAAATCATCCAGATCTCCCGAAAATCAGCGACAGAAACAGACCTGGCTCTGTCGACAATATTCTATATATTTCTTAAGAAATGATCTGTGTCATTTGGCGACATCGTTATTCTTTATTATTCTCTGTGTTCAGGCCACTAATTTCTGACTGTTTACGAATTTCAGTTCCAGATTAAAGATGACGCGGGGCGGTAATCTCATCCGTAAGGTAAGTATTATCTGTTTTATTATGTTAGAGTGAAAGTCAGGCAAATTATCGACTGCAGGAATTTAATCTGTTGATAATGTTGAAACGGTTAATTCACTGTTCACTTAGCGGTCAGATTAAATTATATTCTCCTCTGTGCGTCCCACATCTGTAAAGAAAAACCTTCTAATATTATTATTGTTATTTTTTTCGTTTCAGAAGAAAAACAATAATAATACATGCGAAATTAATTTAAATTATGTGGACTCCTTTGTCTGTATCATTTCGTTTTGTACTTTATGTATCAAGTTTGAAACTGCATCACATTTAAAACTCAAAATTAAAGAATCAACAAAGATTAATAGATTGTTTTTGCTGATGTTTAAAACCTTTTAAATAATTGAATAATAATATTAAATAAAATTTCAATAATAATTGAAAATAAGACAAAATTCAATCAATTTTCCAGCTCTGCGTAAAAACACTTAGTTTTAAGAGCAGCCTTGAAAAATGTGTTTTATAATTTGTGTATACACGTTTCTATAAATTACAGATTATTTGTATCTATTATTATTCGTTTTTAGCACTGTGGAATAATAATAATAATAATAATTCTTTAGAATGCTTGAAAAGTTAAATTGGTGTGTCTGTGTTATTATTGTGTGGGTCCATATACTCAGACTTAAATAAAGGAGCATGTATTCTCCGCTCTTCAGGCACTCTGCTCTGTCTCGTCCTCTCACATTAACCATGATGCCGTCATGCTTCCAGAGATTTGATGAGTTCACGGCGCACAGAGCTACAAAAGGGCAACCCGCGCGCGCCACCTGCTTCCTCACCTGTTCACTCAGCAGATAATTCCCGCAGCTTTTGGAATTCAGATTAAAAAGTAATAGATTTTTTTAAATCAACAATTGTCAGTTCCTTGGAGGATGACAGCACTCTTATAGAGAACAACAACAGTTTGAAGCTGAACAGCAATGGCTGCTCGGTGCGCAGCCCTGCCTCTCTCCCCTCCCAGGCTCATTGTTTACTTTCTGAATCACTGTAAGCAAATGCCATCTGTTTCCCTCGCCGCTGTCATCTGCACCTTAATTACCTAGCCAACAGGCTAATAGAGACGATATTAAAACTACATCTTTTTGACATTCAAAGTAATTATCTGCAAGGGCGACGCTGTCACTCGGATGAAAATTATCCGTCCTGCACGGAAGTGATAGTTGCAAACAGCAGAGAAGGCCCGGCGGAGAGATTAGAGGCCTGCAGGCTCACCTCAGGATGATTAAAACAGGAAACAGGCAGCGCTTCTCATCAGGATGGAGACAAGGAGACAAAACAACCCGCAAAGTTATTACGCACAACTTCAACTCCTGATAGATAGATAGATCCACGTGTTTAGATTATTAAACGCCATAAATTATCATTTTATTTTGGCTGAGCCATGAGGGAAAGTTCATTTTTGGGAAAAATAAATGCATTATGATAGGGATTAAGTTCACCATTCTTCCTCCTTCCCCAATTAAAAATGCCCCCCGCGCAATTAAAAGTGACTGTGAGCACTTAGAAAATCCAACATTCTTTTAACCACTTCATTAGGCCTATGCATCAAAAAACTATGCGATGCTTTCATTTCTTTCAGGAAGGCTACAGATGAGTGGGTTTTTAACACCCTTTTAAGATCACAACAAAGGCCATGCTTGACCCAACATATGTAGCAGCATGTTTCCGCTGCCCCCGCACCCCGGTGCGGCTTTCTAGCGGCCTCTCCCACTGCCGCTGCCCCGCCTGCAGCACGGTTGGGCCCGGATCCCCTCCCGCGCTCTCCCGCTGCCGCAGCCGGCTCTGACACACAGAGGCAGAGGTTAGAGTAGCAGTTAGACAAGGGGCCGCGGAGAAAAGAAACGCACGGGGTTTTTTTTTTTCCACTCAAGTATTTACACGCTTGACGGGCACCACCGAGTATAGGCCCGGGCTTATGGACAAGAGGCTGTTAACCTGCCACTTCACACCAGCTCCACCGCGCCGGGGACGCGGATCAGGCTAAATGCATTCCTTCAAAGGCAGAGTCAGGGGAGCGGGAGGCCTGGGGACAAATACAACATATTATTGGGGACATAACCTGCGTGTTAGCTCATAAGGATGAATGGAAAACAAATAGCCTACATGTATTACCTGTGAGGAGGGGCGCATTCCACCCTGAGGGGCCTTCAAAGACATAAAAGAAACATTCAACATTTTTTACGTTTTCAGTTAAGATGGAGGAACTTTTTCCTGCCGTCTTATTATATTTATAGAATCACTGTCAGCCGCCCGCAGGAGTCAAACACGCAGCCCTATATGAGCTACAGCTCCTGCAGGATCGGCTGGGTAAAGGCCATGAGCTGAAGAGCCACTTGAGCTGAAGAGGCAGACAGAGGTCTCTCAAGCGTCACTCTTCACCCGCTAGAATAACACTTATTTGTAAATGGGGGATAACCCTGCCATGGCATATGAATATTTCAAAGATTTGAAGGGTCTCTCTCTGCCAAAGCTGTTGGCCAGCAGTCAGACAATCTCTCTCTCTCTCACCAACACACACACACCAACACACACACACACAAAATACGTTTTTGTGCCCCCGAGGCAGGTTGGCAGGGATTATCTTTGTTTAATGAATGGGCTACAAGTATTCATCAACACGGCGAGATTATTGGGCTCTCTCGCTCTCCCATTCTGCACAGCCTATAGTGGCATATAACTCCAGTGTGTGTGTGTGTGTGTGGGAGAGAGAGAGAAAGGACAGAGAGACCTAGTACACACTGCAGCCAATTAAAATGCACTCTCCCCTGCTCTATCCCTCCACATCTGCCTCCTTTTCTCCAGCAACGAATGGCGCAGAAAAGAAGGAAGCTCATGAATAGGCGCTCATTGAGATCACAGATGGAGTATGGCTTTCTTTTTGCTAGAAATTTGAGAAACACCATTGTCCCCAATCAAAACTCAATGTGTTCGCCTACAATGGTGCCGGCTTTGAGCTCCGCCGCTTCAATTGGCCTTGTTTTTGAAACTTGAAGTGTTCAGCACAAAGACTTGGCCCTCCTAGATGTCACCACCGTTTCGCTTCAGTGTGTGTGAGTGTGTGCGCGCTCAGAGAGAGAGAGAGAGAGGGGGAAAAAACACAATTAATATGAAGCTGTAATTACTCCCCTCCACGCCACTGCACCCATTCAGGACCCCACTGGCCCATTTATTGCTTTATCCCATGCGGCTGATAATCCGAATACCACAAGTTTTTATAAGGCCTCTGTGGCGCTTTGCAAGCGGACAGATATCTGCAGTGAGGAGCATTACTATAAATAAACTGAGCAACCAGCACACAGAGGCTGAGTGACACGGAGATGAGTCGATTTAAGTAACACAAGTTTAAATTAGATTTTTTTCGTTTGAATAATTACTCCTTAAATGTAAACACAACACAAACGATCATTTTGTTCACTGATCAATATGTTTCAGTCAAAAGTCAATTTCAATAGGCATGAAAAAAATACTAGGATTTTTGTTGAAAAAACAAATGACAGATATTAAAGTGTGTTTAAAATATTTACAGATTTTTCTTTTTTTTTGTCTTTATCTGAATCCTCAGCTTTGTACAGTTTCCTCCACAGCTGGAGCCACATTTAAAGTTTTTAATGAGACCAGGTGCCACAGCAGAGATGCTGCTCAGAGCGCCCCCTGGTACAGACAGCAGAGGACGGAGCTGCTGCTTCTATCAAAATGTTTTTTTTTGCTGCATAAATAAATAAACAAATAAATAAATTAAGTATAATAATTTAAAAATTAAATCAAAATTAATAACCTGCATTGCTGCACTAAAATACTGATGCTACCTGAGATTTTTCTTATAATGAAATTATAAAAGCAAAACAGGTTCAGCTGAAATTTTGAAGTCATTATTATCATTAACAGAAATTTAATGTTATATTTTTGAGCAGTCGACCTATTAATTAAAGATAAAATGTGTTTTCACAGAATGTTGACATCTGAACACACCCCAAAAAATCTCTATATTTATAGCACATTTTATAGATTTCTGTGATGATTTGAAAATGCTCCTATAAAAAGGAGACAGACGTGGTGAATAAAATAACAGTAAAAGTGGAGAATATTTAGCTCATAAATACCACAAGGGCCTTCACACTTTTTTAAAAATGTAGACCTCTTATTAAATCAGAATTGCTGCATGTCTGTAAAAATGTTTTGTTTTTTTTAAAACAAAGAAACCAAAGTCTTTACATGTCTGTGGTGTCATTTACCAACAGAACAGTAAAGAGGGAGAAACAGAGAGGGAGAGATGACCTCTCCTTTGTGCTCACCCAACAGTTTAAGCTGCATAGATTCTGTTTCTTTGGGCAGGACCCGCGTCTCTGAGAAAGTAAACTTGGGGTGACCTTCCAGGTTAGGCCAGTCTGGGGATGCCGCCATGCTCTGAGATTTCAGTGGGTCCCACTTCAAAAGGAAAGGGAGGAGAGATCACTTGTGTCAGGAATTCTGTTCCCTCGCCAGTAGGCTGCATTCTTGACCCCAGCGGAGCTGGTTAAACATCATGGACGCTTTCCTCTTTTGTCGCCGGGGACTCAAGACAGCAACCTGATGTTGCCATCAGTGAATCTGTGGCGGGGGAATCAGGCAGTGCAAAGCTCATTACCACACAGACACTTTCTTGTTCCCCTCAGTGTCAGATTTAAAGGGGGTAGAACAGACACTGATTAAGACATCCACCCAAAGTTTGACTAAAATGTAAAAACCCCAGAGATTACACAGACAAACAAAATAGACTCAAACACAGCGTGCACAATATGAGGGGCAGAAATGAGTCATTTTTTTTGTTGATTATATTCTCTAACATGATGTCCAACAAAATCCAAAGAGACCATTTAAAAAAAAAAATAAACTGACAAATTATGTTTTATTAATGATAAGCATTGGATTTTGAATATGTTTTAAGAGCCCTGGTCAGTTTAAAAATCAAAAAGGTGAGGATTAAGAAATCTATTTTGTTTCCAAACATTCTAAATAATTGTCATGTGAAGATGTCCATGGTGGCTCCGTCTATATTTTGGGTATGTGTTAAATTCTAAAATAATTTAAGAGATTGAAGTCCGCTGACAAATCCTGCTGCAAACTGTCAAACTTTCTTCCCTCTCTCTCTCTCTCTCTCACACACACACACACACTAAAACTTAATGACTTCTTCCAGTTGAACAGAAAGAACCACTGACATGTTTGGTCAGGTACGAGGGAGGAATATCGTTATGTCTCACTGGCATTTCCGACTCCATCACCGTCATCAGCTGCAGTGGTACAAATGAACATGCTTGTGCACATTAAATTCAAAAATCTGCCCGATAGAAACTGTAATCACACACTTGAGAGGAGCTGCACTATGTGAGCTCTTCCCCTGAGGAACACACACTCTGACAGACGAGCAGAGATGCACCTGTCTGTTTCTTCACACTCACTGAGCTCCTCACTCTGGCCAGACCTCGCCCTCGCCCCGAGCTGCACATGTCTGTGCAGCCAACACACAGAGGACCCTGCAGCAAATTCGATGATCAATGTACATCCTACATCTAAGTAATACAAATGTCGTCCACAGACATATAACCTTTGCCCTCAAAGCTTCAGCAAAGTTCAGCCTCTCCCTTGAACTAAGCTGAGCCTACGTACACTCACTGTTCTTATTCATGGTCCCCTGAGGTACTTGGTATAAACATGAGCACTGCCATGGTTTGATGAGACACTATTCAAAAACTTTTAAACGTTTCTCGTCACTGACACATATCCTTACACCTACCAATGAAAGGAAGCTTCACATGTCAGGACAGGAGGATCAGTGTAATTTCCAAATAATATCCTGTTTACAGCCCCTTCAGCCAGAGGTCATCCAAGTTTGTATCAACAAACCAGGATGACTGAATTATTAGTAGTGTTTTACCTTGTATGTCTTCTTGCTGTATGCTGTGCTACTTCCTCCATCCCTCCCACAGTCGGCAGAGTCACGGCCATGTCTATGGCTTCTGAAGGTAGGTCTCTGGAAAGGTTGCAATTTGGCATAAAACACTGACAAAATGAACAACAAACAGCCTTTCAATAGATAAACAGATAAAACACCTGCATTTTGCTTACTTGTATTGTCTTTCTGGTTTTTGAGACCCAATGGAGACATGAAATCATAAATCAGAAAATTTGTTTTCACCATTAGTGACACAAACATCATCTACATTCAATCATGTTTAAATATCAAGGTAAAGGTTTCTGTTAAACAGAGTGAGGCAGCAAAGTGGAGAGGTTTCACCCTGCAGTGTTCTTTCTCTCCCTTCCTTTAAAAGCCTCCAGCAGTATCTCTTGTCTGGTCAGACCCAGGGAAGTGTGGCTGGCTGAGCACATTAGGTCGACTCATTCCTTGCGTGTGAAACCAGACAGACATGGAGAAACTGACAAACACACATGAGGATGTCTGTCTCCTATACTCACTGTGTATTACACAAGTATTTTAGAGCAAGTATAAGTCACATAGGAAGACATGATGGTTGTGGATGACCTTTAGGAAACATCTTCTAATAAGTACCACAGGATCTGATGACAGTGATCAGTGACAGATTAAACCGAAGCCTGCAAAACAGACATAATTTCCTCCACTGATTTTTGCTAGATTAATCTAATCCAGGCCATTACGAAGATTTAAAACACTCTGGGACTAAAGAATGTCTCATGAGTCTCATTTGCATTAAAAGTAGTCAGAATCCTTAGAAGGGGCTCGGACTTGTGTCACCAACATACACTGATATAATTATGTCATATATAAAAGACTGAGAGAAATGGCATTTCATTGAATCTTTGTCCAAGTCGACTGTTGTCCCGTCTCATTACATGTGTGTCAGAGTAATCCAGGTCTGTGTGTTTATTCATCAGGGAGCAGTATTTTGCCAGAAGTGGTTTGTTTATGGCACTCACTCTGCTGGGGTTATCAAACTTTGCCTTTAGCTGACAGAGGAGCCCCTGCTACAGATGGAGGGCTAAGCCTGTGTGATCTCTCTCCGCTAAAGCTGGAAATTAAGTCTTGGTGTGGCTGATTTTACCAGGTGGTGTGAGAGTGAGGATATTAAAACATTTGTTAAGCGAAGTACGCAAAAGGTCTGCCTGCGGCAACAGAGGTGTGATTATGAATATTTTAACTTTGGTATCAGTAGAAACGAAACTGGACAACCGAGGCAGGAGCGGCATCGTGAGGGGGATGTCTCTGATTAGACACGACTTAAAATCATGAGGGTCACTGGACACACACACATGCTGAAAGGCTGAAAGGGCAACATGTAACACAGGAAGTGATACTAAAATGTTTCTAGATGGTCTGAAAGGACTGGTGTACTCATAGTGAATTTTTTAAAGTGCACATATGGCCACAGCATCCCTACAAACTCAAACATGTGACTTGTTGATCCAATCATCTCCTGTAAATGTGTATATTTTGCCAGAATCTTGACCAAAAATGGTAAAAGAAGCTGTTTTAGAGTCTGCTGCTTGAAAAAAGTGTATCCTGCACTTGGTGGCCATTTATTCATTTTGCATAAATGTAACACATTCTCAAATATGTACGTTTAAATCAAAGACGTATGTGTGCATATGTGACAGGTTTCAACAAATCTCCGGGTCAGACAAACTTATGTTCATATTCATATATTTTATATAATGTATATCAAACTAAAACTAATACAGCATCAAACTTAAAAAGGATCCAGAAAACAAAAGAAAAAAAAAAGAAAAAAAAAAGAAAACTGAGCAATCTATTGGCTTGTAGAGCAGTGGATGTTAAAATCAGGGGGAGGTGTGACACTCATGGGGCACTGCAGACACTGCAAGTGTCCAATCAGGTCAACGTCCCCGCGGTAAACAGCGGACGGAGGGGTGGAAGATGGGAAGGGGGAGGAGGGCAGGGGTAGAAAGTGGATTCTGGGAAAAGGAAAGGGGGTAAATACAGGTGAAAAGGAGAAAGCCCAGGCTGTGCAGGGCAACATCTCTTTTTAAAGTTTATTTTATTACATTTTTTTAGTACTTTTTTTAAATTTCAAACACAAAAACCATGTTCTAAAAAAGCAGCCTTGGTGTGTTGGATAAGGGAACAGGGAACAAGTTTTTTTTTTCTTTCTGTGACAAAGATTCGCCTACTCAGTCTCTCAATGCCATATTTGTACTGTGATTGTGTTGTGAATGAAAACCATGACACAGCAGTTTGGAAACATGAAGGTATGAAGTGTGAGAGAAGGGAGCTGAGAGAGAGAGACAGAAGGTTTGAGGAGGTGAATGTTTGGCTGTGTGCTTGTGATACTGTCTTTGCTCCTCTGTGCAACACGTGTACACTAGGCATTCATGTACCATGACCAGGCCGAGGGCAGAGAAGCTTACTTGCACTTGTGTGTCACTGGATGTGCATGCCAGTGTGTTTATGTACGTCTGAGAGTGTTGTCTTACTCTGTGTGTGTGTGTGTACGTGTGTGCATGTGTGTGTGTTTGTACTGTAGGCCCAGAGTGGGAGGGGGGGCCATGCTCGGTGACTAGTGTGCATCCAGCCAGTTCATCAGTCAGTCAGTCCGTCCTCTCAGCTATCAGAGGGCCAGTGCCTATTCTTTAGCTTCCAAGAAGAGCGTCTCCTGTGGAAACAACTTGGCCTCCAGCAGAGTTGACCCAGGATCCAACTGGGTGATCTGAAGAGACAAAGAGGGGAGATGGACATTAGACTGTCATCAACCAAAGGCTAATGCAAAGTCTACAAACTGAAAAATCCAACAATGCAACCCTTTACTCGGTTAAAAGTTGAAAAGTTTATAATGATCATTGTGTGTTTATTAACTTGCTCCTGCTCTCCTCTCCCTGTCATTTTGCAAATATGGCCCCCATACAAAGGAAGCTGATGCACCGTCATCTACATGAAATAACTAATCAGACCCACACTGAGTTAAGACATATCTCAGTGTTGCCTAAAACTTTTCATATAACACATTTCCTTTTCACATTAATCCATTCAGTGTGGGCTGGGCTTCAGTCATTCTCCCTCTGTGGCTGTCTCGCCGTACACCCCCATGTGATTCAGATTGGAGAACAGTGTAGCTTTAGTGCTGCACTTATTGAACATGTGTGTTTGCCAGATTGTGTGTATGGTGTGTATTTTTCTACCATGATGTTTAAAAAAGTCTAAGCCGTAATCTGAGCAGCAAGAGCTTTGTTTCCCTAAGAGGACTGTCAGGTTTGTTTTCTTAAAAAGGCTCCGATCCAGAGCAAACTGATGAAGGTTACAGGACAGGAGAGAGAGAGTGTGTGTGTGCGTGTGAGAGAGCAGTGAGAACTGAGAGGACTGTATGTGTTTCTGTGACAGCAAATAATGACTCACGTGCAAAGGTCAAACAGAAACACCACCGACAATAAAACGGGGAGAAACATTTATCTAAGGTAAAAACTCTACACAACAGCAATTGTCTAAAAGCAGAGAAATAATGCAGTACCACCCACCACGGAGCTGATTGAGTTAGCTGACATGAAGGGGGCCTGACCTATGTTTTTTAAAACAGGACAATCTGACTCTCTGACACCACCACCCCTGTGGGCCTCTTAGCTTATGTGAGCTAATCACTGGAGGGGTTGTGTTACATCGGGCCAATCTAACACCTGGGCTGAACAGGCGAGGTAGTGTGACACCGAGATGTGTCCAAGGCTTATCTGATGACTGCTGCATCAGCCCCTCTGATTAGGGGTCCTATTCTAACCTCACAGTGGGATAATTAGTCCACTCTCTGTACCTGCTGTAGAAGGTCGGAGGGCAAGCTAAAGCGCTGTAAAGGTCGGCCTTACAACAAGCAAAGTGACAGGCCTGAGGTGGACTGCTGTAGGGGATGAAATGTGAACTCCATGAACTGAACCACAACTTCACCTACACTCAACTGCTGTAAAATGCATTACACACGTCATATCTGCCTTATACGTTACTCCTTAGATTCTTATCTCTATGATCTTATCTCTAACCCCTAATCTAGACTTTTGTCATTCTTTAACTTCAAACGAGGATTAAAAAAAATTCTACTCTCTTCATACATGTGAAATTACAATTACACCTGGAAAACTGTTGGTGTTCAAAGACTCAGAGAAAAAGGTGAGAAAAGGGCATAAAGAAAATTAGGGGAAGGTGAGGAGGACATTTCAGCATCGGACAACCTATCCCCATCCCATGGGTGTTTGGAAATGTCACACCATGTGTAAGCGGGGGTCTTTGACTCCGTGTCTTTCATCTCCTTGTCTTCATTTCAACGTGTCATTCAGACTCTTGACTTCTCAGCAGGGTCCGGTGGAGCCTGGTGTGGGCAGGGAGGGGCTGCCATATCAACCTTATGCCCCTCACCTAGTCAACTGCCTCGCAGCACAGCGGGGAGTGAGATGTTATGAAGGGAGGTTATAGTACATGTGTCTTGAGTGTGTATGTGTGCACGATCACTGCTGGCACACTCCGTGTGTGTACGTGGGGTGGGGAGTGTGGGGAGGGAGACCAACGGGGCTGCTCTGCTCCTTTTCCCACCTCAGGAGCAGTGCGTCACAAATGGCTGCCATGCTAATGAACCCGACAGGCTGTTATGACACCACAGCATCAGGTAGGAGTAAATGAGGCTTTGGGGTGGAGCAGGTGTATCTGTAGACGTGTGTCTGTGGACTGCATGTGAGTGTTTACGTGGATGTGTGTGCTTTGAGTAAAATCGGGATGAGAGTTTGTGCTCATCGTGCACCAGGGAGCGACCGCGAGGGGAGAGCAGCATCTGACTCTGAAAAAGAAAGTAGGGAAACAAGATGCCACACTGACACAGGAGACGGGCGCCATCGGTGATTGTTTACATTGTTATCCAATTAACAGACCATAAGCATGGAGGCATCTGTCAACAAACAAAGCTGTTGTTTTTCCTCTGCTCTGCCTAAGCCATTTTTCCTCCCCCTTTGCCTATACACAGCCATGCATACATACATACATACATGCATGCATGCATGCATACATAACACAGACACTATTTAGCTCTCTGCCGTGTGGTTTGTTTTTTAACCTTGAGTCAATATAATTTTCATAAACCAATCTAGAACAAATCAATCGAATTGAAGACTGAATTTTTTTATGTAAGGATTTTTTCATTTAATTAAATAGCATGTAAAAAACAAATGGGACTAAATTACAACAGAGAAAAAAAGATTTTTCCTTCCTTAATTATTTTTTTTATATAAATTATAAGAACAAGAACTGAATTAAACTTTGTTTCCCCAAAGCAGAACCTAAAGCGATTATATAATAAGACGTTTTAAAAAGCCTAATTTTATATCTGGATCTGAAAAATAAAGACAGATGGAGCTTTTCAGTATTCTTCAAGATTTCATCTCTTTCCTTAAATTATTTGACATAAAATAATCTGCTTATATCAACCCTGTGTATTTGCCAATACCTAACAGCAGGTTTCAACACAGTTAAAACCACATAATTAGCACTTAATGTGAAGTTTAAAATAAATAGCACTCGATTCAAATGAATAAAACACACTGATAACACAAGAGGCGACACTAAGCAACGCTCAGCCATGAAAAAAAAAGAAAGGGAAAATAAACACAGACCCTCAAGATGTCCGTTTCCAACATAATCAAACGTGCAGCTGAAATAACGCATTTTTAATGAAGCCATTACAGGCCCTGCTATGTTAATTAAAACCAAATAACTTGTCTGTTTTAAACTAGTGTTGTCAAGTGTTTATTTGGCCAATTACAAAAGCAGTGGGAGATCATTATCTGCTGCCAGGAGCGTTGACAGCACGTAGTGCCGGGGCGTGAACAGAAAAGAACAAACCAGAATACGGCACTTCAAAGGGATAAATGTACCGCACAGACTGGACGGGAGGGGGGGGGGGGGGGGGCTGAAGGAAAAAAACTGAAAAGTGGGAAAGAGGAGAAAACGAGAGAGTAAGTAAGGTGAGAAAAAAATAAAAACAATAGTCTACGCCTAAAAAATATAAAGTATTTAAAGGAGCATTTTAAAAAAAAGATCAGGGTTGGATATAAAAAGAAAGCAAAAAATATAAAAGTATAATTACAAAAACACTGGACTGAGTTAGATGGGGGATGTAGAAGAAAGAGGAGGGAAAAGGGAGACCGAGGGAGGGAAAGCTGGAAGGAAGGAGGAGGAGAAGGTTGAAGGTGAGGAGGGGGGGCTGGGGTCTCTGGGGTAAAACTCAGCTTTTAACACTGAAGATTCCCGGCAGACGTGTTTTAAAACATTCGATAATAATATGTATCTGATAAAAATTTTTCAAATTGAATCTACTGGTTGAGAAAAGGTGCTTCTCTTGATAGACATTGTGCTGCCTCTTAACTATTTCCTTATATTGTTGTATTGCTGATGCCTAACTTTTTTAAAGGGAACCTTCATAGGTGTATAAGTAGTTTATTGTTCAAATCATAAAAACAGTAAATCCAATCATACAAGAACTGTTTTATATGTTAGAGGACTCGTCTCTTCTCTGCATGTTGAATGCTGGAGAGCGAATTTGGGAAAAATGAAACCCCTCCCTCCCTGATGGTCAGATAAGATAAGATAAGAATCTCAACATCTGCAACTAAAATCTTTGCACACTCTTGCCAAGTGAAGTAACAATAAGCCAAATGCAACTTTGAATCAAGAGGGACCAAAAGGGAGAAAAATACCGGCCTCCACACTTCATATCTGTGTTAAGACATAAAGCGCTGAGCTCTATGGAGCTATTGGTTTGTGTTATATAGGGAGAATGTTATGGGAAATGGTCATAGGAAACAATTCACTGAATGAAACTACTTTTAAAATAAACTGCTGTTCAACTTCCTGTGAGTCTGTCTGTGAGTCTTTCAGTTATCTGGACAAAAAAGACCAGTAAAACAGATGTAAAATATATTTCAGTGCAGAGCACAGCTTCTGCTATGCTGCTGTTTATTTTTTCTGCATCTCAGGTTTTGTCTAAGAATCGTTCAGCAAAACTCACTGACAGAGCTGGAAGAGGGATTAGGAAAAGGTGAAATAGAGTACAGTATCACAGAGAGAGAACTAACACACTGCTTTGACAGTGTTTGGGTACCTATGAGCAGCCAGGCAGGAAGAGCCAATTGCAAATTATTACAACGCCAGTCTAAACATATTGACCATGTGCTGATGGAGTCAGACCTGAGCCTTTCAACAGCGGATGGTGTTCAACAAGTATCAAGAGAAAAAAGGAGGAAATTCTTGAATGAAAAGCTAAAAACTGAAACACTGAAAAAGTCCCCTCCTCTTCCTCAAACTCGCTGACAGTCAGTCGGAACTGAGAAAGGGTTAGTTCCCTGAGCACGGCTAAGCCTAGTACAAATGATGCCAGTGTAAGGCCTGCTGTAGTGCTGAAGAGATAAGCCACTGATACCAAATGTTGAGGAAGGGGCTGAGTCCAAAAAGTGGAGACTAATAGACACTTATTGGCTGAGCTACAGGAAGGTGGCAAAAGCACAAATCATCTGAAAAGCCATGAGGCTGAAGTTGAAGTTTATAAATGGAAATAAGCCTTACTAATTCACACAGAAGTTTTTTCTCCTAATAATGTTGTAGTTAGATCAATAATAGATCCAGCTTCACTTGATTTGTATACTGCTGGATGGAGCTGATCCACTGATTTGTGCTACAGCTGAATGAATGGAAATGACATGGAGCAAACCGATGAAGGAGGGTGATAGCAAAAGAAAGAGTGACACTGCACAAAGCCGGAAAACTAGAAAAGGGAAAAAAGGTTTCAACAGTTGTGCGGTATTACAAATGCAATAGTGGTCTATCCTCTATCCCCTGATCCTGGCAGAGCAACAGTGAGAGCGTCTGGATGGGATGGAGGCTTTCTATGCACTCTCTCATTTAATTACAACACAGAGCTGCAGGATTAGACAGGGGCCTGTGTTCACAGCCTCATACTGGCACTACCACTGAGCTGCTTCTCTTCTCTCTTTCCCAAAATCTCCTGCCTTTCTGTTTTCTGGAATTATCTCCCATCCTCTTCTTTTTAATATCTTCTCCACTTGTCTTCTCTATCCTTTTCTCTTTCAGATTGTTTCTCTGATTAAATCTTCTCTTTGTTTAAGCTTTTGTCTTCTCTGTTCTCTTTTTGACTAGTTCTGCAGTCACCATCGTCTTCTCGCTCCTCTCCCCCTCTAATCCTCCCATCCTGTTTTGCCGGAATTTCATCTGCGATGCAGACACATCTTTATCTCTGTCTCAAACACATGTTTACTCTTGATTATAAAGAGACAACTGTGAATCCTTTAAGTGACAAAGTTGTGAGCGGGGCATGTGTTTACTTGAAAATATTTGTGCATGTGTTGAAGTGTGCGATTGTGACGAAATGGAGAGTGTGAGCTACGCGTTAATGTGTGTGTTACTTTGAGGTGTTTGTGCCCCGGCGGTCTCTACAGACTATGATGGCACACTGCCTGGGCAAGCCTACACACACACACACACACACACACAGAGACACCTCTATACAACAACCACCCCTCCACATGCACTCCTCTCTTGATTAATGGAAATCTCATTTTTGTTTCCAGCAGCATGGCTAATTAAACTGCTAGTTAAAACACTGCTCATTAGTTTGCTACCACACAGTGCAGCAACCAAGCCCTCCAGTGGCTGGCTGTAGCTAGCTAGGTGCTGCTGGGCATCGGCAGAAGAGCCACAGAGAGTACTACTGTTAGTGCTGACAACTGTATCCTGACACAGTCATAGTGTACTGTATTCACAAAGGACTGATACTCCCATAATTAATATTCACTGAATAATACGTGTGTGCAGGTGGAGGGATAAACAGTCGGCTTAACTCTCCCCTTCTGCACAGGTGCAAGTAAACAAAGGCAATGGCGCTGTGGTACTGATGCAGCAAACAGAGGAAAACTAACATAAAGCAATAATGAAAAAGCAAGGAAAAACTAATTCATCAATAAGTCTCAACAGACTGTCTTAACTGTTTCCCTGCCGCTCTGCTTTTGCAGATGTCACTAGAAATTTAACTTAGACCCAAAAAGAAAAGATTGAAGAAAGAAGAAGAAGAAGAAATTGTGGACCTCTTGAGAAGAAATGCTACCTGCGACAGTGAACACTTCATAGCCTGCTGATACTCTCAAATGTTGCCCTTTTTTATGTGGGCAGAGAACTGTCATGAACGACCAGGATATCCCAGGAAGAAAGGTTTCCTTTAGGAAAAGGGCTTCTTAAGAGCTTCAATGTGGTGGTCGAAAACTACCCATATGGTACTGTTACAGGAACTTTAGATGTCAAGATTCTCATCCATGATGCAACCCTATCAGGTTTAAAATTGACTCTGCACCTTGAACCGACACCAGACTCACACATAATTATCTTTAGCAACAACAGCTCTAAGCATATGTACTGAGCACACATTTCTGTTCTTTATGTGTTTAAAATGATGTCTTCCACTCACATTTCTACGAGGGAAGGTGGTAAGGAGCTTGAATTCTTCAAATGGGTATCCTTTGGAGGCCACAAAGTCAAAGAGGACCTGGAGCTTACAGCTGCCTAGGAAACGTCTTTCCAGAAACTCGCCACTTGGTGTGCGGATTCTCAGTTTGCTAATTTGCTCTCCTGACTCCTCATCTGGCTCTGGAGGTAGGGCCTGCTCCAGTGACAAGCGAATTGCCTGAAAAAAAGAAAGAAAGAAAATCCAGCATTTTTGTTAGTACAATGCATTCATCAATGCACTGTAAATGTGAAGAGAGACATGTTTGCATACTGCCGTTTGTGATCTGCAGCTGTCATCACCAGTGCTGCTCTTTGTTTCCTAGCATTTCATTTAACGTTTTACAAAGCTACAAAATTACGTTTTACAAAATTAGGTCAATTTAATTTATATAAGCCTAGAAATTTGCTGCAACAATATATTCAGAATTCACCATCATTTATATAACATCAACTAAAAATATATTCAGAATCTTTTAACAGAAAATACAATTGCCTTTCTTAATTATATATTTTTCCAATTTAGCTGTCAACGGGCACATAAGATATTTCATGTTTGGACACACTATCTAAACATATGAAGGGAAGAAGTTGCTCTCAGAGTCCGATTGCAGCACTGTTGCTTAACATTAATTAAACTATGTTTGTCTGTATGTTTTGTCCTACAAATGTTATTAAATTAGTTGCCCTGTGTCTCACCCTGTTCCCTAAAGCCTGGTGTAGCTCATAAGGTTGCCAAGTAGCATATCAGTATGTGAATAACAGCCAAGTGTACTCTTCTTTCATACTGTCTGGCTGCTAGCTCCATCATCTTGAGACTGAGCCTGTTGCATGCACACTTTTATGCCTTGTTTTTGAAAGAGCTTATTTTACAGTACATTTAGTAGGACTGTCTACACCACAGAGTGTGGTATATCCAACACAAAGGCAGCCATCAACTGCCATCTTTCACAGTAAAACTAATCAGCTCTCCTGAGCTCCAAAAAAGCGTGCTTCAGCTGCTCCCTTGAGCCTTCCTCTTCTTTCTGCTCCTGCCCCTCACCTCCTCCCCATACGGCTTGTTGTTCCTGTTTGGCCAGCCGGGGAGCATATGCTGTGACAACACGCCCCGGCTTTATTTGCACACCATAATGCAATTATATTTCATAAGAGTGTACAACAGTAGCTCATTAGCAGCTTCTGGTGTTGGGTGGGCAGGGTAGGGCGCGTGCCGCTCCGCCATCAGCTCCCTCAGGTATAAGAGCTGATGCTGACTGAGTTAAAGGGGCCCGCGGGGACGAACTAACACATACACACACACGCATGCACAAATAACAGACAGCAGGGTGTGTGGTGGTGGTCATACAAATGTAAACACCCCTACAAGTGGGAGGTAGCGTCCCTAAAGAAACCACAGGACACACGTCTGGTTGGGTGGGTAGCTCCACACAAACAATCAGGAGCATCTCCCCGTCCATTTATCTGCCTCTCCAGCACCATTCTGCTAACCACAGAAAGCAAACAGATGACGAGTAGAGCAATAGAAGTGCACCTGACAGTCACACAACTGTATGCTAAAACCCCCTGAAGGAGGTAAATAGTAATGTCAGCCCACACAGGCACATGAAACACATATTACCCCTCCACCCCCAGCCGAGTTCACCAACTCTTACTTTCATCTCCCCTTTTCTTTGTACAAAGGCACAAAATCACAAAGAAAGCATTCCAACTAGCATTGTCCTCTCTCTGGTGGTTACTGGTGTTTTTGTTGTGTCTGCACTTTCTACCGTACACAGTACCAGGTCCCTGCCTTATAAGACTCTCTCTCAGGCTGAAGAGCTAGATGAAAACGTTGCAGATATTAAGATATGAAAATAATACTATGGTGAAACAATAAATCAGCCAAACCAACCAACCAAGCATCTAAAATTTAATTCAACCCTTTTTCCTTACAAATACTTTAGGAATTGGCCAAGGCAGGATGTATAGAATAAATTGTTTGTATATCATACTCATATTCCTTACTATACATTATCTAATATTTAGAATGCATCACAAGCACACAACAGCAGGTTAGCAGGAGACACCATGAAAACTAGTGAGATTGGGCAGAGAAAATTAATATAAGCAGGAAAGGCAAGACCGTAACAGCTATTGTTGTTTAAAATACACAAGCATGATCCTGTCGTTTGGTTAGTGGAGTACAGTGATATAATTAAGGGCCAGGTCCGAGGCCCTTTTGTTGATGTCTGTTTAACTTAAGTGACGAATCATCTGAGCGAGCCGGGTCACCCAATACCTCTCACTGCCCTCAGGCCCTCTGCTGTTGAGCAAACACAAGTCATCGAGGACTAGACTGTATTACTATAGACTTATTGGAACATTGGTGCCATCCTCACAGACAATCATTGTTTTCCTGCATGCGTGACACTGTGTCTGCCTGTGTGTGTATATGTGTGTACTCCCTCCTCTCTGACAATTGTGTTCAAGTGAATATGTATGTTTGCTTAGGTTGTGTGTATGTTAGGCCTCCGTACATGAACAGACTCAGTCTTTTGTTCACTTGGGTTTGAATGTAAGTCTGTGTGCTATACAAGTTCAAAGCAGTTAAACAGAACAATAACTGTGTGTATGGAAGGTGACATTAACAGTGAATGGCTGTACTGTAATTAGGATGTTTAATTCTACTGAAATTGTTGTATGCCTGTTAACCCACACTGCCTGGCAGGCTTCACCAAAACCACAGTCTAATTAACTCATTATTGTGAAATGGGTGCAAGACAGATTAAAAAAAAAAAAACAACACAGCACAAAGGCACAGTAGCTGTGTGTTGACAAAACATAAGACTGTTCAGCCTAGCACTGGTAATGATATTCATTTGAGTATTTAGCATATAATAGGAATGAGGCTGATGTGACTGCTGCTCTTACCTCCTTCTCCTCTTCCTGCTCTTTTCTCATCTGTTCCAGACGAACCTGTTCAGCCTCTTCTCTTTCTTGGGCTTCTCTCTGAAACAGGAAGAAACGAATTCATCAAACAGCCAGCAGGACTACAAGGCAGGGTAACATGCAATGCTGAATACTGTGACTGTTTCTCTACATTGCATCACTTTACTGTGATTAATTTTTAATGACAGTGACACAAACAACCTGCAATGTAAAAGTGCTGTGTCATTTTAACAGATTATATTCTCTGTGATCAAATCTGCTTTAAAGCTTTGTAGGCAGTGATTTTACTGTACTGAGGAATGAAATGTTGAATGAAGGATGAAAACAGCATTTCAAATCCTCCCTGAATAAATTTAATAGCAATTTTTTAATCATTTTTGTTCACCAAAGCATCCAAAATAAGAAGAAAATGTCTGTCAAATACAGAAACCCATACTGCCGTTATCAGCCAGGAACAGAACTTTTTACTGTTTAAAGGTAAGAGGTAACAGGTAAACAACGGTGACACAGTACAAAAAACTCAACACCTCAAGGGTTGAATGTTGAAATTAACTTTACACTCACAAGCAAGAGCTTCAAACATACAAAGTACAATTTGTGTACCTTCTTACGATCAGCCTCTAAAGACACACGGTAGGCCTCATCCTGTTCTCTCTTCACCATTTCTCTCGCCTCGCGCTCGTCCTGGGTGGAGGCAGGGAGAGAGAAAGAAAGTTGGACCCATTAAACACCAACATACCGTAATAAAGAATACACAGGGACAAAACATCTAAGCTGAAATGGCAACTGTGGAAGCCACAGAGAGATGAGCAAAAAGAAAATGCAATGTCAAGTGTGGTTACGTTCAAACACCAGGTATGAAAGAGTAGCACCAGAGAGGAATTCATTGTGTCTGGTTGTCATTTAGCAGACCCAGAGCCTCTTTTTATGTTTCCTCATCTCAGTTTCACCCTCCCTCTCTCTTTTATTCACTCTGCCGCTCTCTTCCTGTTTGTACAGAGGGAAGGGGAAAGGCGGCCTTTCATTTTCTACCTGCTGTGGCTACAAAGTGTTTTATAAAGACTGGGGCTAAATACGAGAGTCCATTGTGTTAACAGCGCACAGCCATTAGTTTTCTATTTTCTGAAGGCCCATGCTGTGTGCCAGCCCGGATATGGCAAAGTAAGCTTATTGTGGCGATCAGAGGGCTACTGTGCAGCTAGGCAAAGGCTAAGCAAAATGACAGTGTGTATTGTTGTATTGAATTAGAAAATGTAAAGATACATTTGTGCATTTGGCCCACATAATAGATGAACATTGAAAGGAAACTGTAAAAGAATGGTAGAGAGGGACAAAAGCTTTAAAAGTGGCTACGTTCATTGAAGTGGCCCTGAGTCACGCAAACGAATCACACAACAGTTCATGTCTCTTTGACACTCGTTTCATTCTCTTTTAACACTCATCTGAACTGCTGAAGCAAAATGTATCTGCTCAAACACCATGTGATTTTTAAGGGCCTTAACTTTGGACGAAAAAAGAAACAGATTTCCCACAACTATATTTTGGCTGCAGGTCAACTTGGCTTGATTTAAGCAGTTTTCTAGTGTTGATGATACACTTAGTGTTCAAAAAAAGCAAGCTGTCACACATTTAATGTTTGCTCACAAATAACAAATAATGAAGGGCTGTAATTTGCTGTTTAATTTTGCCGACCATGTGGCTTAGAGCTACTTTAAAAGGGGCAACTTTTATATATAATTATTTGTTTTGCACTAAAGGCTCATTGGCTGTAAATTAACTGCCAGATGGCTCAAAATTAAATCTTCCTTTCTGTGGACCATGAAAGCTGCCCTTATGCTGGAATATGCGTTTGGTATCCTTCAATAATGAACTAAGCTCAAACTTGCAGTTTTTAAATACAGAACATTACTCAACACTGGTGTTCATCAAAACACTGCTGATTGGTTAGTTTTGGCCATTCTTCACATGAAATGCATAAAAAAGGACCTGAAGTGACCTACAAAAACAGTGATGCTGTCAGATGCTGACCACAGAACCTGCAGTGAGTAGTCATTTGATTACTAACTCCTGAGCTAAAACACAGACAACCATAGGAATGACTGGCGAGTAAGTAAAGGTTGGTTAAAGTCACAATGCGGCTGTCCAGCTGCTCCATTTCCAGACAGGCACAAAAGTCACTGTCAAGGTGGAATGTCTGGGGTTGGGTGGGTGTCTATGTTCATGTCTGAGTTTGCCTTTGGAAAGGCGAGGTGAAAAAAGGAGAAAAACAGAAATAAGGAAGAGAGCTTGGGAAAGACATGGCTGAAAGCTTAAGATTAAAGTAGTGAAGTCAAGTTAGGATTCATTGGGAGATGTGATAGGTGCTGTCATGTACAGACATGTGACATCCTGAGGTTACTAGGTCCAATAATCTTGTATATCATGCATTCATTTTGACTTGGCACTTTTCTACAAGCAGAAAACATCTGGGTAATTATTGCACTTTAAAATCCCCTCAGTACAACTTACACACTTTACACTTTCTTAAAGACTTTCTTTTCTATTAATAACATGTACTTAAACTAGAAGCAAAGTAGTTAGGGGCTTGCATTCTAAAACAGCAATTTTTTCTAGTAAGTTTAAGGACTAAATATGCTTTTAATTGCTCTTTTTTATATTAAAAAACAAATAATACAAACAATACACTACTTTGTCCTAGTCCTAATGGATGATGTTACGTGTGGCAGTCGAAGTTCTTCCTCATTTGCATTTGTGTGTTGATTTAACACACATGAGCACAAAAAAAGTTGTTACCTTTTAAACTAACCTTTCACTCTTCCCTATGTTTTTGTTATCTGTACTCTTTGCACTGGAAATCAAGATGATGTATGAGCCATGCTCTGAATTCTCCTTGTTACAACCTGTCATGGTTATTTGAAGAGAGACTAGAGTGACAAACACATTGCAGCTGGAGCATTGTAAAAAATAATAGAGAGAAGAGCTGTCACTCAGCAGCCTGTAACTCACCTGAGGAAGTCTAAACCTTCAGGGTGCGTGTGAGACAAGATTCATTCCTTGACATTTCTTGATGAATGTCATAACTGAGATGCTTTGACTCTCACAATAGCATTGTTGTAAAGCTGTTTGGTTGACTGACCCTTTAACTGTTAAAAGCCTAATACAGCATGACATCTGTCTTCTATAGATACAGTTGTTAAAAAGGAGGCGTGTTAAGAGACGCTGTGAGAAAAATAAGACAGTATGACAGCCATGAAGAATTTCAAACCGAAGATTGTGTGATACAGGGGAACTATATAACAATACTGTATAACTTTAACACACACAAACCATATTTTTTAGGACATTTAGGATTTAGGAACTTCACTTAATAAACAAGCCAGCTTGTGAGCATTACCTCAATATAGCTGACGTGAACACCCACCTGTAGAAAACCAGCTAGTGTGTCATTCATTCTCTCTCGTTTGATGTCACTGAGTAAACATATCAGTAGGTGCTTTAAGAGGGTCAGGTGCCTTAGCAGTGAGAGGTGCTCTCTGTCCCACATTCATGTCTACAACATAAAAGGCTTACACTACTTTTCCATCACCGTCTTCTATGGAGTGTATCCATTATTAGTGTTTGTTCACTTTCAATTGGAGTAAATTACGTAGTTGACAGAGACACAACAGCACAGACTTACCACCGAACAACAGCGAATGGGAAGTGACCTACTGTATCTACCAGGGCTATATTTGGCACTGTGAAATTTAAATCCAAACTTCAACTAAAAAGAGATGAAATAGTTAAATGCTTTTCTTGGAGTCACTGCCACAGTTTAGGGCCCTTCAGATTTGTCCCAACATGTTGCAAAATATTTGGAATATTGTAAAAGACTGGCTCAGCTGTGACAGAAGTGCCACAGGGACATCTGGCTAAATCAAGATAATTTGTTCTACAAATGCTTTGAGTGGTTAAGAGATGTCTTATGGGTCTAAAGCCAAATCTCCAGACTCCATCCAAATGTGTGCATCTAAAACCATTAAAACATTTGAAGTATGCACACAGTAGGCAGTAAAATCCTACACCCTAGCCTACCTATGTTAACAGAATGTCTCTATTTAAAAGCGTGTATTGTGGCATCATTATAACTTGTTTGGTCATTGTCACTGGGTAACCTCAGAACTGTACTCATCTGTAAATCCATTAAATTAATTATTGTTTATTATTATTTGTTTCATGCAGTGAGAGGCAACCTGATTCTGCTCAAACCTCATCTTTGATGTCCTCTTGCTGTTGTGCTGTGAAGATCTCCATTGCGCCCATTAACCTCATCATCAGCTCATCCACTGTTGTATTGCCTGAAGAAAAAAAAATAATCAATCAGAATCTGGTTTGAAATTTCATCGTTTTTTAAGTCATTACAAATACACTGCACAAAGGACAGTCACGACATCAATAAAATAAGATTTACCTTGAATAACATTTAGAACTTCATTGGATGTACGTTTTCCCATGACTATAAGAAGCAGGGGGAACTGGTCTGTCTTGTATGTCCGTATAGTCTGTGTCACCACGCTGCCAAAGTGTCTTGTACACATGGTGAGTAGTCTGCAAAACAAAAATTGATCTTATTCATTATGTTGTACATTCTATTGATACATCTGATCATTCCTCCTGAAACTCTACAATCTAAAAACCTAGGATTAAAGCAGGCATACAGAAATATAGCAGCATGCCAACACATAATTTTCAACAAATGGAAATGGAGGCATTTACTTTTAAGACAACAGGAGAAAAGAGAAATACACACAAACTCGTGGCATTAAGGACTTTAAAACCAATTCTGCATTTTCTTATTCCATCAGAGTGACATGCTATCTCAATTGGAGCAGGAGATGAATTAGTATTCCTCACCAGACATCCAGAATTGATAGGGCAAGAGAGGATTTCTTATTCCATTACAAAGACAGAACTTTTTAAATTAACATTTCACAGAGGGAAAAGGGTAGCAGGCAGCCGGGGCCCCGCCAAGCTCCCTGTAAATGTCATAATATTAATGAATTGCTATAGACTGAATGCAAATATAGATTAGCTTTTTCTCCTGCCTTTTAATAAGATCTACTTTAATAACTGGCTGGTAAAATAGAGAAGAAATGGAAAGGATAGAGGGACAGCAGGTCAGAGGAAGAAGATAGATAGAAGGAATGCTGCCTGAGAGGGGGAGTAACTCATTAAAACATGAAGCCCTAGCTGGTTGGAGCTACTTGCAGACTTTTCAAACTGTGAAATTGAGTACATGAGTGATAATCATGCAGAACTTTAATGAATGGACATTAGCACACAGATACAAAACTTCTCCAAATCTTGAACTTTGAGTGACCTACAACTTCAAAAATCCTAATTTTTACAGATCATTTTGTTCGGACATTTGTCTCTGTTCAGACCTCAACCTAGCCAGGCCATAACAATAGACCACAGGGAAACTCTAACCTGTAATGAAAGGCCAGGGAACAATAGACATTAACTTGAAGGGTAACCCAATCTTAACTCTCCCATCAAGCACAAGCCAACCTGCTTTGGTTTCTTTCTTAAAACTAAGGAAGTCAGTCCACCACAATAAAAATCATCAACATATATACAACAAACTATGTTTTTGACTGTCACTCAACACGTATAAGAAGCACTTATGAATTCACCAAAAGAACAAGAATAGACATGACACTGAGGGCAGGAGGAAGTCAAGATCGACTCCAGGAACTAAGGTGAACAGTTCATCACTCTCATCCATGCATAATGGTATGGAGAATGTAACCTGGTCCATACCAGACCTTTAAACACCTTTAGGGCTGGCTAAATGTAGAGGAAACACCTGCATGGGACTTGTAACTAATGTGCATTTAGGGAACTGCTCCAACAGCTAATGTGACTGACAGCTTCTAATTTGTCACCAATCCCATCTCCATTTTTCACTGCAGATCCAGACAGCTAAAATAGTTAATGTTTCCCTGGTCTGTCAGCTCGCATTTCTTCATTTCAAACTGTTGCGTGAAGATGTAAGTAGACTGGTTAGACCTGACATTTGCTCCACTGAACAGCTGACGAGTCAGGCTCGTACAGTAGCACTGCAGGGAATATTTTTGCCAGCCACCTGTACTGGAGCAGCATGGGAACCGGATGCTCACTGTGTCATACGCACTATGTTTCAGAGTGAGTATGGACATGTTTTGATTTGAAAGAGACATTTTATTCTCCCTCTAAACCAGTTAGGCTTTCAGTTAGGAGAATGTCAAGAGGAGAAGTCAAGTGTACAGAACAGGTTTGCACATCGGTCCTTCCCTTCCTCTAGCAGTGAAGACACCAGTTAATACTGAAAGGTCATTAAATGATTATTATTATAATAACAAGATCACATGTACTGCCATTCATAATAAGTTATTAGATCCTCCAATATATGCAACTGTGTGGAGAATTATAATAATATACAAGTGCTTTGAGTTAAGCTAGAAAAAAGCACTACATAAACATACAGCAACAGCACCATAAAATTTAGCATAAAGATTAATTCCCCATAGTTTACATTTTCAAGGGTTTGTACAGACATGTTCTCAGATCTGCAGAAAAACAAGGCAGACACAACACAAGTAATCTACAATATGTTAATTTGTGATTAATTAAATCAGCAATGGCTGTACATTGCCTGTGCAGTTCAGTGGATTCATTTCCCATGAGCGACAATTACACTAGCATCCAATGACCAGTACAGCAATTATGCATAATTAATCTGGAAGGCCTGTGAGAATACACAGAGCTAAGCAACAGGCACATTCCACTATCAGCAGGTTTATCTCTCTCTCTCCATCTCACTCTCACACACACACACACACACAATCAGGATACCTTTCCAACAGCCTCTGCGACTGATGCCAATCACCAGTCACTTTGGATCAACCAGAGAGCGTGAGAATGCAGCGCAGCAGTGTATGTGTGAGTGAGTTAGTGCGCACATGTGCATGCATGCGTTAGCAGCAAAGCTGTGACTAGCTGTGTGTAATGAAAAGCTCCAGATGTTGCCTCCTTTTTAACGTGCAATAAAAAGGCCCAGCTGGGGCAAAAAGCAAAGGAGGCCAATGGGAGAGAAAGGAGAGTGGAATGAAGGAAGGTGGGAATTTCCTTAAAAGAAATAATGGAGGGGTGAGGTGAGGGTGCGAGTCTTTCTTAAATGGCTGCTACCAGAGGGCAGGCTTAACTCTGCAGTGAGAGAGCTGAGGTAGTGAAATTGACTGAGGAGAAATTTAGAAAGATCAGAAGGGAGACAAGAGAACGAAAAGATGTGCTTTAGTGCTGAACATTACCAGTATATATGATCAAACAGACTAAATATAAAGATATTTTTGAATTAAGTGTCTAGCGAAAAATCTTCCTCTTAAGTTACTGGACCAGTATAATAAACAGGTAATGAAAGCTACAAAACACAGGCCGCTGGGGCAACGCTAACACTTTGAGGACAAATGGAGAGATAGAGATGTTTGGACTCCAAGGGAGTCCTTCATCTCCCACTGACCCTCTATTCAGACAGCTTAGTCAAGATTGCCCAATCAGGGGCCTCACCATGCAAACACAACGCCTTTTGTTAGCATGCAACCTCCAAGCTTCAAAAAGAGAATGAAGCTGAAGAGAAAATGAGAAGACAGAGATACAGGGTGTGAGCAGTGGAGTGAGAGCTGAAATGCCAGCAATTAAGGACATGACAAATGTATTTTAAAATGTTCTTCTTGTGTCAAATGATCTTCCAGCAACACTAGCATTTTTACATTACTCTTTAAATGCTCTGTGTCACACTGCATCTCTAACCTAATATCCAGTGTTTTCTGACCTTAAATGTAAAACGTGCAAAGGGAGAAACTGATGAAAACTACATTAACCATCGTCTTACTAAAAAACACTGAATATCACCATTATTAGATACACCTCAAAATATATGCAAACATCGCACTCCTCTAGACAGTAAGTCACATATAAATAAAACATAAGCATTAGGCATGCATCCAGGGCCAAGAGGTCCAGTTATTGCACTACTAAACTTTGCACTAGCCCAACTGCATTTCTGAAGGCAGAATATAAATTAATTGCTTAATTAGTTAAAGCCCAATTGATTTTAAAACTATTTTGATCATTCTCATTATTATTAAAACATTTTTTATGGTTTCATTATGGCGCAGCATGGACCACCACTAGATATGGGCTTTGCAACAAAATTCATGTCTCACTGCTTTTTGAGATGAAACGTGTTTACATTTGTGGAGTTAAAAACTGTCAAATTGTTTAAGGTATCTACTATTTAAATAGTGAGCAGAAGCAGAAAAAAACTGGTACAAAATGTAGCAGTGCACCAAAATCACAACAAAAACACTCCAAGGGTGCACTGTCACAATTGTAATATTTTAAAGAAGAATTATTGTACTAACATTTTGTTTATATTTCTTGGTTCACCCAGAGTACTTTTTTTTAATTTAATTGTATGAGTTCAATGTGTTACTGGTGAGAAATCACTAACTAAAGTTATGTCAAATCAGAAAGAAAGCAATCATTAAACCAGAATTAAAAACAAAAGAGAATCTTATCTTTTGATAATGTACCTGGCTTTGTTAGCTTCTTTAGTGACGTCCCAGGCCCATGTGATGAAGTTCTGGCTCAGGTAGGAGACAATGGAGTCAGCACACATCATTTGGGAGCAGAAGACGTTGCTGAGGACACTGTCGTCATTGTGGAGGTAGATAGCGAGCAGCTTTCTCTGCAAATAAGAAACAGAGCTTCAGAATTAGAGGATTTGTTTTCACAGAAAACTGATTTACTGTTAAAGGAAACAAAATAACAAAGAAGTGCAAATGGCTGTAAATGTGAGATTTGTTAAGGTTAAGGATGAGCGAAAACAAAAACACCTCAAACATAAAATGAACTGTCTAATTTGTCTCTGAAATAACATGAGTTGCTCTCAGATCTGCTCTGATCTACTGAGATCTCCACATAAGGGTATCTCATCACTAGAGACAACCACGTTACATGGACATAATATGACATGAGACATCACTGGGTGCCACGCTAGCATGACTTCTACAGAGGCCACAGCTGGCAAAAAAGCAAATACCACGCAAAATCAAATGGAGAGCGGTGTAAATAAAACTTCGCTTGGAGGCGACGAAGATATGGAGAAAACAAAACAGACAAATCACTCTATTTATTTTACACCAAATGCCAGCAGCCTGTTCAGGTTAGTAGCGGCAGGGCCAGACAATATTGACGAAGCTCCAAATCCAAGGATATTGACACCATCATATAAGCCTGGTAGATTCTCCCTCCTGACAATCTAATTAAAAAACAAACACACCCACAAGTATAAAAGGTTCCAGGGGACAATGTTGGAAATAATGCTCTTTAAATTACATGTCACTTCTCTCGCTATAAAAGAAAAAAAACTCTCAGTCTAGTTCATTTTTAACCACGGCTGTGAGGTGGTTAGGGGAGTTAAGGGGTCCATTTCTCAGGAACAGTAATCTAGGCTATGTGCACCAAAAAACAAAAAAATCTACACAGGGCATAAAACGTGAGGGGAAGTAAAAGAAGAAGTTGTGCTATACTGTGGCCTGTGTAGAATAGGAATGGGAGAGCACTGCTGTGTTTGCTCAACGATTAGTGCTTTAGAATAATCTCCAGGGCTCCTAAAGAGAAGGAGCTGGGGACTCATTCACTGGGCCGATTCAACAGTCTGAAAAGATTAAACACTCATGCTGAGAAGACAAGCAAATTCAGTCTTGAGAGAGGAATGAGGAGTGTGAGGAGAGGGAGAGTTTTACAACATGAAAAAAAACCTGACACACACTTCCACACTGACATCCAAACACACATGCACAGATGCACAAACTTAACTCTGTACCCACAATTAAGGACTCATACTCACACACATGTATGCTCAATTAGAGTAGGTGTAAAGACTAATCAAAGTGCACATTTTGGCCAACTGAACTCCTTCATCTTAGTTAAACTATCCGTACCCCTCTGTTCCTTCTCTGCTTTCAAGTGAGATCTTTTGTATAGCCTGTCTTAGCAGGGAGGAGCAAATCCCTCAGTTCAGCTAAATTACTAGTTCCAACCTGAGCTAGATAGTGACCCCATAGCCTTTCCTCACACCTGTTCACCTAAATCTAAGCCTGCTTTGTGTGTCAGAGGGAGACTAAAGCTTTCTCACTGTATAGCAGTATTTGTACTTGTCCTTCTACATAATTAGTAGCTAGAAAAATAAGCTTATTTGATTGTTTAAATTCTTTTTTATAGATTTTTTAAAATAGATTTTTTTAGAGAAAAGTGACTTTAGTCTTCATCTTCATCTGCTGGCATCCTTAATAAAAAAAAATCTCCCTCCTTTTTTCCCAGGATACAGCTTCGAGTATGCCATCCCACCTGCCAAACATTACTTCATATCCATTTTAGAGTGTTATGACATGAAAACTAAATCCATCAATGCTATTAACAGCTAATATGTGACTGTGCTTAATTACAAAGGGAAATAGCAAATATTATGAGAACCCGCAGCTGTTAAAGAGCTGAATAAGCCTTTAGGTTTTGCATATCACAATAGACTGTGATTAACTGTGATTAAAAAATTCTAACCACATCATAGTCAGGTGTTATCAGTGGCCAAACATGAAAATATCTTAAAACGAATGGCTGAGATTCTGACAGTACATTAAATGACAGTTTTTCAGGTTTGCCGTCTTACAGACTGGTTCTGAAATCACTGCAGATTTACTCTCTGATGTACTTCATGGGCTTTTGGTGCTACTTACAGCTAATAATGCCACAATGCAACTTATAAAACACAGAGTGTTATTCCCCATTAATTAAACCAAAGATACTATTCCTATATTGCAATACTACTACTACTACTACTACTACTCATTGGCTGCAACACATGTGCAGGGCAGATAGTTTGACAGATGAGCTATCCTTTGGGTAATTTTTTTTTTCTTTTATCCACCATTTTGATAGAGGATGTGTTTTTAACTTATTTATGATGAGGTCTGTTTGAATGCAGTTTATATGTGGTATTTCTAGTATATTTGGGGGTTGTCTGCATTTGTAATAAGGTATTCAGGTATTGATTGATTGATTAAAATACGTAGTTATTACTTACTCTCTTAAACAGTCAATATTTACTCCTCAGTCAACTCCAGCTCAATCTAAATTGCCACTTTCACTAAATTGTGAGCCTAATGTTAGCTCTTTTGGGCACACAATTTTTACTTATGAAAAATGTAAGCTGATACATGAAGGACAAATGTGTAACTGTCCAGAGGTCCTAAACTCCTGACTCTACTGATTGTTGGTACATTAGCATACAAGTGCATTGAAATATTTCTTGCATTATTTTCTGCACTCTACAGTAACTCTTAATCCATCCATTCAAGCAGGACAGTATTTATTTCAGGTGCAGTCAATAACTCAGTGTGGCTTCAGCTATATAGGCTAGATATACGTCTGCCGATATGGAATATGTCATTCTAGTTGACCACTGCTCTTCCTTCTTGACTCTTCAAGGCTATCGCTGTGTTTTAAAGCAGATACTTGGGAGTGATAAATCCCTGAACTCTCCTCTCCAGCAAAGCTATGAATTTTGATGTGTCTTTGTGTGTGGCAGACAGGAGAGAGGAGTGGAGAGCGAAGGAGAGTGGGGTTAGAGTGATTAACCACTGCGTTGATGGGGATTTAGTGGGGATCGTGGTTAGTGATGGGTGGCCTATCTCTCTGTACGCTCTGACTAACCACTGATCCCCAAGAGGGTTCAGCTCAGCTCTGCAGCCCAAAGCATTTTCATTAAGGATGGATTGAGTCTATCTCAACAGTCCCCCAACACACACCTTCAGAAACACTTCATCAAATGTAGTGTTTTGCTTAGTGATTAGCCTCTCCCAGGCTATAAGAGTGAGACTGATTCCTCTGTTTATAAACCCACGGAGTAGTCTCCCTTCAGTCAAATCTGCCCTATTCTAATTTCCCTTAATGAAGTAGGCCTTTTCTATGATGAGGACACAAACACAAGATTCCTATTTAAAAGTGAAGCAGAGCTAAGGATGGGATAGAGAGAGAAAGATGGAAGAATGGACGATGTTACTGTGCACATATGCTACTGTTTAATGGAACCATCAAAAGCAGTATGTTTTGGCCTGTAGTCTGAGATGCCTGTGATGAAACAGGACAAACACAGAACAGATCAAATAGCTTCTGTTTTCATGCAACATCTTTGCACATACGCTGCTTCTCTAAAGCCATTTTAACCACAGCACAGTTGGCAGGCTAAATCAAGCTCACCCAGAATAAAACAAAATACAGTGAAAATGAATACTATTTCGCCCCTGTGCTGTGTGGAGCACAGTGGTACAGTACAGAGTGTGTGAACACCAGAGAGACATCAGCCATATTGTGCTGGCTTAGGAGAGGAGATCAGCTGGGAAGCCGGCTAGACGCCAAGATTCTTGTTAGGTTTTTTACATCCCTGTTTATTTCACACTTTCTCCATCCCTTTCCCTTCTCCCACACACTCATGAATTCTTATTCCTCATTTTCTTTTCACTTGGATTCTTCTTCCAACTTTTTCTTTTGCATCATTTCTGACCATGCCATTTGTTGTGTCTCTACTATCATCTATTTCACCCTCCCTCTTTGTACGCCTGGTGATCTGAACCCCCCTAACATCTTGCTGTGTCCTCACAGTTTAATAAGGCTGTAATCCACACAAGCTGTCAGTTGATACAAGCATCCTTAAAAGGACAAAAGCTGAAAAAACAAGAGGGGAAAGTGGACAGCTAAAAATAAAGCCTCAGATGTCAGGGTGAAAATTGGAAAGGGTTTCTGATTAATTATATCAGTGTGGCTATAAAGCCATACAGACAATATGATAAAAACAACTTTGACTCATAATTAATGCCAATACTGCAGGTAAAAGTTTGTTGGGGTGGCACTGGTAGTCTGTTAAAATGTTTAAATACAAAGTCAACCTTTGTATTAATTGTGAATCCTCCTCCACTTATAGTTTTGTTTGTTGCTAAGCAACACAGACTTGGTGGTGATAACTCATTCCACTGACAAGGTAAAACACTAAGCTTTGTCAAAACAAATACACTCTAATGTGACCTTAAAAAGACACTTGAAGTGTCCACAGGAATTATAATACTGTCCATTGTATTTTAAGTTCCCACCCGCTCAGTAATGAAAGGAAAGACATAAGAAATGCAGTATTCCCCTTGACAGATAAAGAATGAATAATAATCTGCTCAGTTTGTGCTCGTTCTCTGTGTTATCTTAAGAAAACTGTTCAAAACGTACATGCAGTAGGAATGACATCAGTGCTAAAGGACACCCTGACTTGTATCTTTTCCCTAATCAGAATTAAATGGGTTGGAAACAGAAATTATCATTCTGTAACTTATTACTGTATCTCTGTAAATTAAAACAATGTTCTGCTTACATCTCTGGCTTTTCCATAGAAGGCCTCTTGAGATGCTGCCTCCAAAGACCCAATGAAGAACATAGGGTGGGTCTCTCCATACCTATGTAACACACACACACACAACAGGAAAACAGTTCATAAACACAGTTACATTTCAGCCTTGCATATTTTTTAAAGCCCTTTTGTTCAGCCTGGATACAGGACTCACCTTGAAGAAAATTCGGCAGTAAAGTGAAGTAAGGCATCAGCTTCATTCTCACTATTCTCTGGCACTGTAAGAGAGGTGAAAATAAAGGTCAACCTCTTGATCTTTGGTTGGAGCTATAACTGAGTTCTAAACATTATTATTATACTGCTTAAATGTACGTACTCATAGGTGATTTCCGACAGCTTGAGGAGGAGCCCATTCCAAACATTTCTGAATCATCCACACCAAATTCTGACGCATCTTCAAAATCATCCCCCTCACTGTCGCTGATCATATGGACATCTGCACACTGTATGCATACGTGACGCATGAGCAGAAGCATTTCTTTTGCATGTCTAATGAGTTAGTTATACAGTATATACACTTATGTACCTCTTCTGTGGGCTCTTGGGCGTTGGCTGGTGAGGACCTCCGACAAACACTGAGGTGATGGCAGGGATAGCTGATCCCGGAGAGAGCTAGTGTCATCTAAAAAGAGAAAACATAATAAAATCAGAGTCATTACTCAAAACCACTTTAATCCCTAAAGCCAAGATAATATGTGATCACATGTGATTATTGGACTGAAGTCCAACCAAAACAAACTTCACAACTGACTCTCACTTCTGTCACTGTAGCTTCTCAAGACTATTTAGGCTTTTTTCCACAAGCCTACACTGCAGCATAAGATATGATTTTTCAAACAGCAGCTGCTCATCCTTCTAATGAGGAAGGACCATGATGAGGTTTCTGTACACCTGCAGTAGCCGTTAGTATGACAGTGGTCTATGGTAAAAGAACACCTGACTAATTAACTCCCATATTCAAAGCCAGGACTGAAAATGTCAGCATTCAGCAGGGACTCATTACAGCTGGTATCTCCATGCTTGGGCCCCAAGGAATATCAACAATATAGACAAAGCTGTCGCACAATATGGAGTGAAACTAAAGACACCTTAAAACAAGCTGTAGTAATATGTCAAGTAGTTATATAGATGGATAACTTTAAATAATTACATGTTAACCTATATGTCAAGACACCTGTCAACAGTGACAAATGAATGTAGCACTGGTAACCAACCAAGCACAACCTCCTAAATGTACAGATACTCTAATGCAACAATATATTCACAAGCATACTAACTGTTCAAAGCCCAGCAGAAAGCCCAGATGCAAATACTTTTTCTGGGAGAGTGAACTTCTAAACAACAGAACTGAGGCAGGCAAGGCAAGCTGGGAGTGATAAGAGGCAGAGGAGCTGTTCGTCCCCTGCAGAGGTCCTGTGATCTGCTCCATTGTCAGGTGCTAAGACACACAAAGAGCAGCTGGACATGGCTGAATCAAGAGACGATTACATGCAACGCCAGTTGAATCTGAAAAGGGCTACACACACTGAAGGGAGTTCCTCTCTGTGTCCCTCTTAAAATAGAGTGGGTCCTCATCTTCTACAGCAGGAGAGAACAGTGGAACCACTGGACCTTGTCGGCAACATGGACTCACTAGTGTACTGCTGTCTGCCTGGCACTGATAAGAAGTGAGTTATCTGACAGTACCACCCAGTCTATTATGTCTGTTTCACAGCCTTATCTTCTGAGTCTTAGAAAGTGAGTTAGCAGCTGAAAGACCTGTAGCTGTAACAAGAGTTGGGCAGGATCACAACATACAACCTGAGATTATATTTGTCCAAGTGACTTGTCTACTGTCTTTATTATACTATGGTTTAATATGAAATAGCTTCGATTTCCGAGTCTTTCACAGTGTTTGTTAAAACCCACATTTCCTCATGTTATTGTCTCAACAAGCCAACAAATCAACAGATAATTTAGATTTCAATGTTGCATTGCATTGCAATTATTATTACATATTTATCCATGTGCAACCACTAATGTAGTGTAATGCACTCTGTATCCTTTAGCCATTGTAGAATAAATATATATATAGGGTTTAAACTATAAGATGTTTGTATATAGATTTTTCTTGAACTGAGAAAATTAACTCTCTCAGTGATCCTTGGGAGACAAACAACCATTTATTGCAGCTCTCGGTGGCTGGACTATGGATAAACTGAAACCGGTTATAATATTGACCACTGTGTTTCAAATTCCCACCAGTCAAGCAACAAAAGAGGATATATGAGAAACCCAGTATCTCCCCTGACAGTAGGAGAAAAAAATAATATCTTGATGAGTATTCCACCTCCTCCTTGTTATCTTAAGCTCAGAAACTACTCAAAAAGCAGTGGCTAGACCGCCATGCAATATTAAAACTGCATAAACCAAATATGACATCATCGTTAAAGGGGAAGTATCAGCAGTGGACAAACCTGCGTTTTTTTTCTAAGAGGGTCTCTGTTAAGACTTAATGTGCAACAAGTTCTCAGTGATTTAAAATCTGGAACCATGAGCTGTCAAGTCCTCCCAAACAGAGACAGACGAGTGTATATGCAGATTAACAGATCATGTTTCCTGTGCATTTGTAATTATTATCAAGTGTACTCTTGACAATGAAAAGTGTGCAAGTGTCACATGAAGGACAGTTCAGTAGCTTGGGAACACCTACGAAGAACACTTAACTGAATTGCCTTGTCTCTGCCCATGTAACTCAACTCTAACTACTTTAGCACTGCAGAACTGTTTATTAGATCAATGTGTCATTCATATCTGAAAAACAGAATTTACTTTGTTTTAACTTGCCTAAGTAACACATAACAAAAGAAACTGTGTTTTACAACATAACAATGCAAACACAAGGAACATTTTTGGCTACTGAAGACATCAGCGTCTTCCTGAGATTTGGATTAGAGAGCTATACGAGTGAAAGAAAGACATACAGGGTCTAAAGGATGTGAAGGAATGGCCCCAAGTCTATTCTGCCTATTCTCCAATCGAGTGGCAATCAAACGTGAGAATCTTAACAGCCACTGCCGAGAGGGTGCTTATAAACTCTTTACCCCCTCTACTCACAATGAAAGGCTTTTGTCTGAGGACCTAATAAGTGTATAAATAATGTTGATCACTTCCCATGTCAAAGACAGCCTGGAGGGTTTGAGTTGACATGGATGCAAGGAGGGGAGGTGAAAGGGGGAAAAAATGAGTGCCTCTCAGTCCTCTTCCTTGCTTTGACCCAATGGCTTCTCCTGATGTTGAGGTACACAAGTGCAGCTTGGCGGCTCAGTGGTATAACGTGGAAACAAGGTTGAAGTGCCGCAGGGCACGAGGTCTGGGGGGATGAGGTTAACCCCCCAAATGACCCTCTCCCACATCTTCACACAAAAGGAATTGGCTCCTCTCTTTTGGATTCTTTTAATTAACACTTGCATTGAGCGTCTAAGTATTTCAGGGGCTGAAACAGGGAATTAATTTTCTCTCTTCCTTACCCTTCTCTCCCTTTTTTCTCTCTTACACTTCAACCTTTTTCTGTTCTCTTCCCCTGTTTTTTCTCTATTCTTTTTGTGTTTCATTTTTTTTTCTTTTCTAGTGAAGGAACTGTTTGGATTAGGTGTCTGGCTGTGAGTGTGAGATAATTACCAATGACAGCTGCACAACAACTACCACAGTATACCACCTTACTGCACTATATCCAGTGAAGAACAGTAAAAGTAGACAGAGAAAATAAGACGGCAAAGGGAAAGGAGATGGATCAGGGAAACAATGTTTTGTGGGTATCACAAAAAAGAAAGAAACAGAAGAGAGAAAGACAGATCAAACCTAAAAACAAATACTTTTCCTTGTTTCAGGCTAATAGGTGCCTGGTTCAAAAAGAGTAGAGACTACATAAATTACTGTTGGATCAGTAGGATACACAATGGTTGGCAGAGCAGTATAATTTCTGGTGTCATGCTTCCATGTGTATACTAGGGGACTTTAAGGTGACCAAGCTCACGAGAAGGAGCACCATCCTCCTAAAACAAACATTTCAACAAGATGGGAGCAGTGCAGAAAGAAGGTAAAAGAAGAGAGGGGATCAACAAAAAAACAAGAGCAACAGACTAACTCAATTCTGAATGTCACCTGAAGAAGACCAACTGCACAGGGACGGGACTCTGTCTGAGCTGACTGCTGAGCCCTGTTGCGGCAGAAACAACCAGGCCCACTCTCAATAAACACTTGAATCCACAGGCCCCTATCAAGTGGAGAAGGATTCCATTAATGCCAGCTGGGAAATTGAAGGAGGTGCTGCCCTACAAGGCAAGGCACCTCAGTGGCTCTGCTGCATTAATACATTAGCAAACACCATGAAACACTGCATAAATGTCAGCAATTACTGGCTAGAAGGTAGGGTGGGTGGTGGCGGTGGTGGTGAACAGATGAGGATGTAATAAGGATGGTCCACTGGCTGTCAATCACTCCAGCAGGTGTGGAGGAAAGACTGCCAATCAAAACAGCTTCAATGAAATGAGGCTTGGAAACTCTATATGCTGAACTGCTTAAGGGAAGGAGGAGGACAAGAAGGAGGCAAGGAAAGAAGCTCCCTCGGCACATTTCCAGAAGTGAAAGAAGCAAATGTCCTGTTGGCCTCTTAAATCGGCTGTTGCAAAGACCTCTGTCATCATCTTCAGCACTGTTCAGAATAGCTTTGCCAAAGCCACAAGAATCAGGAAGAATTTGCAGACAGAGCTAGATCATGGTATTTGCAAATAATGCCGGAGTATTTGTTTTAATCTACTTGGAGTAACATAAATTCCATCAAGTTTTAACTATAGCAAAGTCCAACATACTTTTCTCTGACTGGGAACTTTTTCCCAGTACCATCAAGACTGTTTTGATGCAGTAAACCCACAGAAAAATAAAACAAATGCTAAAACAAACATTCAGAAAAAGACAGTGTGCTTCTTCAAATAATCCTCTACTTGGCTACTCCAGTAAACACAACAAATCAGTCTTTCTATATGAAGAATATTTGAATAACTCTGTAAAATTATCAAGAAAAACTGCTGAGGATAGGAAGCTGCACTTTAGATAAATGAGCAGGAACTGAGACTTTGCAATTAAACTTAAAGGTAAACAAACACAAAAATAACTTGGGATATATGGCCAGCCAGATCTAATTGTTAGAATGTTGTAGCAGTGTTTTGAAATTAGCTTGATGTATACTGTATGTTCACTAAGCAATATTCGAATTACTCACTGACCCAGGTCAACACAATCTGCCTGCTAAAAATGAGCATCACCTCACATTGCTACTGCTTTGTGCCACTTCCACTTCCTTACTTTAACACTCCACACAATAACAGGGCACTGAATAAACTGATCTGTTGTTCGCTGCCATTTGAGCATTAAGCATCCTGATCCAATTTCAATTCTCCATAAGGCCTTGAATAATTCAGTACACAATAAACAATGAAACACATTGAGTGGACAGTATCGGGGGGTTGACGCAACACGTAACTACTAGTTTCCCTGAAAGGTGAGAAATTCTGTATGACAAACTATTTTCTTACACTCACATGACATCATTAAACTAACATTACATCAACTCAAATAACTTTCTTGGAATACAACAATAAGTGACAGATGAAAATGATACTCTGAGCCTACAATTCAATTAGATTAACCTCAATTACACAAAAAGTACTCTCTGCTAGTGTAATTGTCTTAGTAGAGAGGCTGCACTAAGGCAATTGCTGCTGGATATTAATGTGTAATTCTGTGGTAAAGTAAAACACAGTTTACCACAAACACAACAGACACAAATTAGCACTAAGTATTCAGTTCAAAGTTTGATGCCACAGTGTTAACTTTGGGAAAGATGCATTTACCAATATACACATGCACATATGCAACACACAAATGTGAATGAACACTTGAAGGCAAAGCAAAAAGCAAAAAGTGGGATGGTGTGCGGAGCTAAACGTAATCTGGGGCCTCTGCCTGCCATGTTTATTGGCCCAAACCCCACGAGATGAGACTGGGCTAATGAGCTAGACACTAACACTGGCTCCCTACCCGCCTGCTAGGCCAGCCAAGCCCTGGGCTTTCTCTGTTAATACCTTCAGACGTTTCAATAAGAAGGCGATGGCGAGTGCAGAGGCCATTATTACACTTCTGTCTCTTCTCTATGCTTTTTAATATCTCCTCATCCAGGAAACACAGACACTGCAGATGTGTGTTAGCCAAGGGCTGCCTGGGTCTATGATGCCACAATGAGCTGAAATGTATTCATGATCTCTGGCCATAATATCCACAGCTACCTTGGGTGAGGGTCCAAGGCCCACTGATAACCACAACACAATCCACAAGAAAGCTAAAATAAAAGCTACAAAGAGATTGGTAGGGCTTGCTTAGCAATAAAATGGACAAACAGGTATTGCTAGTATTTAATGTTGATGTAACCCGAGTCAAAACTTTGTAATAATGCTTTAATATCACCACAAATGTTTTTTCATTAACTATTTTTTTTCTTTAAATATTGTGAGAGCTGTTTTCAACACATTGGACCTACTGGAAATATTCATTTCATTCAACATAAATTTTGTAAATTATTATATATTTTAAGGGTGAGGTGTAATGTTTCCATAAATTCTAAATTTGTACAATGGAAACAACACATCGATTTCAAAAAGATTTCATTTAGTTCATGAAGAATTCAAAACCTTTCCTGTCTATTTCAGCAGAGAAACCACAGATTAACATGCTGAATGCAGTTCTAAAAAATGTCTGAGGTTAGCTCACTTCCTCTGTCAGCGTGTACAGGAAAGTCATAAAGCCCAAGCTTTATCTTGTGGCTGGAAACATGTAAAGTAAATCACTTGGTGCAGTAATACGGGAGCTTTTTCACTCAAGGCTGCGGTCAGTCACAGGCTCACAATGTGCCTTCAGATTTGCAGTAAGATTAGTATTTCTGTTGCAGTCTAGGGTTGTTTACTGATCACATAATTGGAAGTCTACAACCATAATGCTAACAATGACAAATCTGCATCATAGCAGTATGGTTTGTTTGGTGGTTACAGGCTTTACAATTGGCCGCTCTGAGCTGTCCTGGAACAAAAAAAATGCAAACAGTCTTCTGTAGTGTAAATGGATACATGACCTTTTATCATTTGCCCCTTTAATGGAAGGATGCTTTCACTGTTCACTTTAAAAGCTTTACTAGAATCATAAAACAGGTGCAGTTATTGTTTATTCACTGTTTGAAATATGAATAATGGGTGACTGGCAGAATAAATTGTATCCAAGAGAACACTGTATGAATAACAGATTATCCCTATAATCATAACTGTGCAATGCTATTACAGCTAGATCTACCATAGGACACATATGACAATGTATGAACAAGTCAATACCATACTCGAAACCAAACAACAACTGCACACATCTAAAAGGAAAATGTTAGCTAGGGTTAACTCAAGAATGTGTGCACAACAGCTTCTCAGTGTAGCATGATAAACCATGCCAAACAATTAGCATGGGAACACATATGCAGTCAAAGGAGGGGTGAGACAAAAGGGGTCAGAGGTTCCTCAAGGTTCTATGTGAGGGCTGCCTCTGATCTGCTTGACTGTGTACAGGGTGAATGGCTGGGAAGAGTAACCCTGGGATGGGAGAGGTCAGCCGGACTCAATGATGTGAGCTTTAATGTCCACAAATAGAGGACACAGGATGGGAACCGTCATGACATCTTAATTAGCTTGAACATCTTACTCTCATCCTTCCGTATGGATTACAGGGTGTGGAACAGTTTCCACTGCAACTTAAATATAATGTCAATTATCAATAAATTATATAACTTTAAACATTGGATCCATAGTTATCCATACACATACAGCACAGACATAATCTTTCCTACAAAAAAATCTGCATAAGAGGTTTCTGAGTATTTTTGAGGGCATGTGGATGTCTGTGTGTGCCTCTTACAGAATCATCGGATGCTGATGCAGGCCATCCTTCCCACTGCTGATGCCGGACTGGTATGTTGGTCAAGTCTGAAACGTTTCTCTTCACCTGTGAACACAGAAATATTAAAGACATTGCTGAGTACACAATACTCATACCCAATATTATTTTAGTACTTAATAGGGGGAAAAAATCAATGTTCAAGTCTGACTCTTCACTAAAAATGTTAGTATCTCTCTTTACAATCCTGTTTTCAAAATATCTGTCATACGGTATATCTGTCTGGCATTGTTTTGCTGGAAAGTATTCCTATGGTTGATTCAATACAGAAAAAAAAACAATGTAAATTTTTGCAGCTATCCTCACAGAGGCATAAGGGGAAAGCTGGTGGCAGGGGATGAAGGAGGACATGAGTCAACAGCAAAGTGGAGGAGAAAAAAAATAAGAAAAAAGACAGCCAGTGTTATCAGCATTCTTCAGATGCCACAGCTAATTCCCAGCAACAACAGCCCCACGCTCTGAAATGAACAGTATTTCTCTTCTCCCATTCAGGCGCGGACGCTGTATCTGCATCACTTAATAACATTCCTTGTTTTTAAACAGTTAGCAGCCAGCAGCGCCTGTCCCACCAAGCGCCGCGTTACACCGTCCAGTGGGTTGTTGGTTTAAAGCCCTAACGCCAGCCTGATGTGCGCCAGTCAGAGCTGATCAAAGCACTGGCGGCGTCTGAGCGCTGGCGGCCGTGGATTCTAGCGTATTTGTTCGACAGAATTCTGCCGTTCAGGCCCGGAGGGCTGGACACTGATGCTGAGAAAACTATCTATTGTAGAGCCAAGATCCCCTCATACATGGTGCAAATCCTGTCTTTGTAAAATGCACTGATGAGAGATGGATCCTTGGGCATATTCAGGGCTGCTGGTCAGAGAGGTGGAAACTTAAAGAACGCTACAAATACAAAGTCAAAGCCAATCTCAAGCAAAGCAGGAAGGCATCTCAAAACACTGAACTGTAAAGATTATGGTGGCAGATATTTCTTGACTACTTTATTAATCCATGTATGTGCACTTTGGGAACACAGTCATAAACAGCTTAAATGTATAGATTTCTTTTTTTCTAAATCAAGGAAACTGTAAAATATGTTATCTAACTTACCAATCTCACACAGAAATTAAATTTTATTTGTGCTGGGCTGAGTAGAGCAAAGCAATTCACAGTACAAACAAGAAGAGGGGAAAAAAAATAAAAGAACAATAATAAAGAGTGGCACAGTCCATCCTTTGTCTTCTATCGTAAATCCCACACCATACCACTCAGTGCCTATCCTTATGAAGAGAAGCTAAGGCCAAGATAGCAGGCTGGGGTCAAAGCGGGTGGCCAGTGTTATTACAGAGTGTAATATCTATGTTTGACCAGCCAGACTACAGGGATTTGACTGACCGGCCGGTGAATAGAGGGGAAAGGGAGGAAAGGAGAGGCATAAACACTAGTAATGAAGAGGCTGCAGTCAGAGGTTAAAGCAGCATCAGAGAAACAACAAACTAACGCCCACCACAGAGAGAGTGAAGGTGAGAGGTGGAGGAGGAGAGTAGAGACAGACAGTGAAAGACACCTGGCAGAGGACAATCTGATCTCACAAGAGAAAGAAAACACAGCTACACAGCAAGCCTGCCCACCTGAAACTACACTCCCAGAATCTGCCCATGCTTATTCAGCCCCTTCTACATACATGAAAAATATGGTGTTTTTATGAGAATCTCATAGTACTGCATGAAAGAAAAATAACGTAGAAGAAACTAAACCTTGTCCCTACTCCACAAGGTAGCTGATTTTTAGTAACAGCTCTTCTTACAAAGCACTGTATGCAGTGGCCAGAGCAGTCATCATACAGCAATACTGTCTAATGCTGCCCCCTGTCTGCCACAGTAGCTATTTTGCTAATAAGTTAGATTGAAACAAAAATAATTACACTTTATCCTTGACTCTTCATTGCAAAATACTACTAAAAATTACCAGTTAATGCTTGACTAAATGAAAACAAAGAATAACTGCTGGAGTTAAATGAGCAAAGTATGACTTAGTAACCACTCCAGTGATTTTTAAAACTGTCCACCAACCTGACTTCTATAAATCCAAAATGTAATGGGGATATACAGTAAAAAGCAGAATAGGATTTATACGAGTCTATAATAGTGTGCTGCTGATCTGTGTTTAGCTGTTCATGTTGAGATGATGCAGGGGTGTATGAGCCAGTTAGACAAAACATTAGCTGGATTGGCTGTGGTGCTGAGCTGCTGGGCAATACGCCTCACGGCAAAATTAATGATCCAATCATTGTAAATGCCAATTGCCTGTAATCCCTGGCTGGAAGCAAATCAAAGAGAAGGAAAGGTTTCCGTTAAACAGTCACAAGCTCTCTCTCTCCTGCACTCTTTCTTCAGCTCTCCTAGGCACCAGATGCCTTTCTTTCATTCCTTTTTCGATCCAACCCTCCTTTTCTCGGGCCTCTAGCCCTGTCTGCATTTGGTTCCTATATGTTTCCCAGCTGCGGAGCAGGGATGGGGCCCAGACCCAGCCCTGGGGGGCAGTAGACGGGGGAAATCCCCAGGACAACTGGTCTGGTCACGGACAACTCAGGACCCAGCAGCGATCCCTATTCTACCATCTACTTCCCTGGCAAACATTTGCTCTCCAGCTTAGCTCAGAAGCTAGCCAGCAACTTACCCCCACACTCTTGTCTGGTAATGCCAATCAGAGTCTACACAGCCTTGAGCTCTAGAGGTGGAGAAGAAAGAAGGTGGAAAAGGGACACTGGGAGAGAGAGATGGAGAATGAAGGAATAAAAAAAGGGAGGGGTAAGGGCAGTTCCCTTAGAGCCACAAGGCAAAGCCAGAGTCTTTGGCAAAGACAAACAAAAAGACAAGACTCTATCCCTATTGATATGCACAAGCAGGGACCATCGGTTAGTTTTCAGCTAAAACAAAAAGAGAGAATGGGGAGAGAAAGGTGCTCTGTAGTGGAGTCCATATGTGTCAGTGGACACAGTAAGAACAAAAAAAGGGAGTCAGACAGGCTGAATATGGTGTTACTCGTTTGTTGCATTTTAACTTGTTTTTGTCTTATTATTGTTTTTATCTAAGACTTTTAACAGGTAATTCTTCAAGACCAAAGCATCTCGATACAGGTCTTCCACAACAGCTATTTGACTCTCTCTAATGCAAGTATTTAAACCTGTGGATGGTAACTTAACTTTTTGAATCAGTTCCTACATGGAGTTTACACATGATATATGCAGGTTAAAGCTCTGGGTCTCATTTTCACTGTAGGGGGCCTTGAGTAGCCTAAAGACAAGCATGTGTAAGGAAAAGACCACGACATGGAGGCCTGTTTAAGCCCACATTGTCCCTTTTCTATCCACTATGGCCTCTTTCAGCACCCCCACCAAGCCAACAGTCCTTTGCCTCCTTTCTGTGTCCATGGTCCCCCCCTCCCTCACCACAGGAACCCCTCCCCAGTGTTTGTAATCCCAGCAGAAACACTTAAGGTTCACAGTGGGTGCTCATCAAAACCATCTGCCTGAGAAGAGAGAGAGAGAGAGAGAGAGAGCAAGAGCGAGAGAGAGAGAAATATGTTGTAGATGATGGAAATGATGATAATAATGATAATGACGAATGAGGAGGAAAAAAACTGAGTGTGAACAAGGGAGGAGAGAAAGAAGTCCAGGGAGGCAAGCTGCCTCCAGTTCAGATGCTGATTGTACTAATCTGTTCAATTAGCACCATTACAAGCCCTGCTAGTAGCCTGATTATTATTAGTGTTATCTTCACCCACACAGAGGATCCAGGCCTGAACCACAGTGGCAGCCTATTATTGCTATATATATATATATATATATATATATATATATATATATATAGCAATGCCAACAAATGAAAATACTGATATTTCATTGCCTTTAATTACCGTATGTTGTATTTTATCCTTTGTGTGCAGCACACTGAACTACCTTTGTGTATAAAATGCGCTATATAAATAAACTTGCTTTGTTTTGCTGCTTTGCTAATATTTTACTGATATCTAGATGATATCAGTAAACGATAATTACATATTAATATGTGTTTACCAGTCAGTTATGATTGATACTGGGACCTCCCTATCTGATAAGTCTATGTCCTCTCACCTGTGACGGCAGGGTACAAACTGTGAATAATAAATGACACCTGCTCAGGTCTCCCTCTGCACGGAAGAAGAGGGAATGTTGGGACAAGACAATATAGCAAAGTATTGTATGTCTCTATGGATCTAAACACATGGATTAATTCATAATCATCTGCATAGGCATGCAAGCACTCATATTTATGACCTTTAACTTTTTATCCATTTGCAGCTGTGATAGTAATAACCAATGAATAAAGAAGTCTACTGTCTTCACACCGAGTCCAGGATGAGTAACTATAAATATTTCATGGAGTGCCAAATCTATTGTTTATTTTCAGATGAAGAAAATGAATAGACTCTGTCTCTTTCCATTGCTCCTGCATGCATAGATCAAACAATCTTCACTCATTTAAACTGCCTACTAGACTGCTCAAACTGCTGAGAGAGAAAGAGAAAGACATACCATGGGGGAGTGGGGAGAAAAAGAGAGGGTTGTTCCAGACCGCAGCTGTGAGAGTAATTATGTGCTCTGAAATGTGATCATTTGTGATGAATAATGAATCGATGGCTGAGATAGACTAGCAATGTTTGGCAAATGGAATGAAAGATGTGTTATAGGAAACTAGAATCAGGTACAATAATATTATGTATGTCTATGGGTGAATTACTCAGAACTTGAGTGTGTGCACAAGAATTGACTTTCTGATGACGATGTCATACCTCCTGTATGGTTCTGGAACCAGGAAAGTTGAGGTTGTAGTCCCTCTGAGCTTCCCGATGGCTAATGACCAGCAGGAAGTTCTGGTTTAATGACTCCTGAAGAGCACTAAATGAAGAATAAGAAAGAAGAAATCAAACGGTGAGAAATACACAGATGAATTTATAAGAAAATTTAAAACACAATCAGCTGACAGAATAGTGACGTAAGACGACGAAAAGAGTGACTGAGTCAAGTAAAAGACAAGCTGAAACTTGTTAACTAGTGGTAGCCTAGTGGCCTGCAGGGAGGTGGGTGCCTCCTCAGGGAGCATTTGCCCACTATACTGGTTGTGTCTTAACAAGCCTGGCCAGAGCTATGTTCAGCACAGCAGGCTGCCACAGCCATGACCACCTGCACAGAAACAGCATGGAGTCCATTAATCTGCCTTATTGCTAACAAAGCTGGAGAGCATTAAGAAATAAACCCAGGAGAGCCCTCCGTACCTTAGTAAAAAAAAAACAAAATACTCTTTAAAACCAAGATCTGTACTGTACTGTCTTACTATAGCACAAAGTGAACATCTCAACATCTGGTGACTAGACCTGGATACCAACTACATTACAATTTATTTGCCAGGTGTTTGTTATGGCCATCAGTCCCTTAAACACCTCCTGTTTGACTTATACTACAATTATGGCTGAAGTGTAAATTTTAGCTCCCCTGTGAACACAGCCATGGTTACAGTAAACCAGGCATCACACCTGTCAATGTTGTCATATTACTTTTCACACACTGCGCTTAAATTTTTGTTCATTGTGATGTTAGATTCTATTGTGTGTTTACCCTCTTTTAACACCATTATATTTTTAGATTTTTTAAATGTGTGTATAAGTACATGTACAACAAGCTTGCCACCACTCGGCCCTAAAGGAAGGAATAAAGTACCGGTATTGTAAATTGAATTTGAACATTTCAAAATAAAGAAAATGTTTTCAATGTTGATCAAAACAATATTTACATACATGCAATTAAAGTGATAAATACATAAAAAAGGCAAAACAGAAATAATAACATTTTCTCCTTCAATTGAGTCCTGCTAATCTACTAAAAAAAAAATCAAGATAAGGCTTTGTAAAATGTTTTAAAGGTGCATAATGTTCTAACATTTTGAGTGGAAAACCAGGTGTTTATAGCTAATCTATAGCTGTGCTCAGATGTTGTTTCTGGATGGACTGAGAGGAGCTCATTCTGTAACTTACAGCGGTGTCAGAGATGTAATGTTAGAGAAGAGGAGGTGGGGGAATCAACTTTTGGAAGCTTCATTTACAATAAGCTGTGAGGTTAAGTAGCGTTTTGAGCAAACGCTGGGTCTGTGAGGCTGAATAGCAATGGGAGGCTTAAAGGCCGAAACAGGCACTTAATCAGGGCTCAGAACCCAAGGAGAGGAGGTAGAGTTGAGAGAAAGAGAGGGATGAGGGAATTAATATGTAGCGCACACATTAATTATGCAATCACACCCTTAATCTGCACAGATCTGGACGAGCTTATGTTAACAGAAGCTCAAATTTACTGTAATGACAGCATATTTACATTGACTAAAACTACGAAATCAATATGTAAATGTAATGTTTGTTGTAGCTAACTGGAGAAGATTGGAAATGTGTGGAGTGGGAAGGATGGATGCATATGTAATAGGGCTGAGCAGAAGGATGAAAGACGTGTGTGCATGTGTGTGTGTGCGTGAGAGAGAGAGAGGAGAAATGGAAGGGGTAGGGACACATAAATAAGGATCTAGCTAATATCACGATTATGTTTGGACACAGTCCCGAGCTGCTGCTGGCAGACAGCTAGACTCCTAAATAGGCAGAGATAGAGGGTAAACTGAGTGGAAGTGTTACTCTGTCCTTGCAAACAAAGAAGGAACATCCTATCAGTCATTTATGGCAGGCCGACGAACCATTTGGTGTGTGCGTGGGTGAAATTCCGTTCAAGATTTGCTTGAAATCAGATCACCCATTGTGCTCTATAGTACAAATATAGCTCACAGAATATCAAAAGTATTGAGAGGGGGAAAACTGCCATTCCTAATGAGTCATTTCCCATCTGTCTACAGAGGCCTGCTGGTTCGTATATAAACAGAACAACCATGTTTCAAGTCTAATATCCCTTTGTCTGGACTGCTTTCTCCACTCATGTCTTTAAAGCTGCTGTCTTGTCATAGACACAGGCCCCTCAAGCAGCCCAGGGTTGAAATGTGGATGTCTCAGTGTTTGCTTCGGCCTTCAGAGGTCTCTTTCTCACTCAACACACACACTCTCTGTGACATCTAGGTCGGCCCACAACATCTCTGGAGGCACTTGACATGGCATAAGGGTGCTGAGAGGAAAATGTCATTTAACTTTATGGACAGCAAAAATGGAACGTTTTGCAGGGGGAGAAGAGCAGGCTAAACAGATTGGTTTCATTCTGAGGTAAGCTCATCGCCTAAGCTGCGAGTCCCTGCGGCACAGAGCAGACTCTAGACCTTATTAAACTAGCGCTGCCAGACACAGAGATGCACACATACACACACATTGTGACATGTGCCTGCAAAACACAAATACCCCTACACACATACTGGCCCGTACACATTTTCCTCTTACTGACATGCTGTGCTGTGTGTTTTAAACACTTAAAAGAGTTGAAAACATACTGACCAGGAGAGTACATGCTGACTGGTCTGGTCTTTAATAAGAGGAGGTCAAGAGGCACACACACACGGTCTTCTTACCTCCTCCACATTTTGCATCCACAACACAGCAGAAAAATGCGAAACCTTTCAGACTCCGCTCTGTTTTGGTCTGCCATCTTGTCCCAGTGTTACATAGCATGCTTACTATTGGATCCTTCCAATTAAGATTGCTTTCAATCCAGCTAGCTACCTCCCATCTTGTACTATATATGTCGGCTACTGAATAGCCAACAGACAGAGGGTGAGGTAAGTGGACAGAAAGCCTCTATAAAAACACACACAAACCTAATGAATCATTTTTGCAATTTCAAACTTCTTGGAGAGTTCAAATTAGAATAACCTTTCATTGGCAAACACGCTTGCTGAGAGCAGAAGCGCAGAATAAACAGGAAAGGAAACAGGCTCCATTGAAATATTCATCAGTCCCTTATCATTTATGCAAGAGATTAGCTCCTCCTCAACACCCTCTTGTATTCACAGGAAAAAAAAAACCTACTTCAGACCAGGCTGCAGAACCAAGTGCATTTCACATCACTAACTAAATAACTACCTGAGATGGATTGGTGCTCAAAGGAAAATCTCCGAAAGCCTAAAGATTTATTTCTAATCAAACACGATAACCAAGAAGAGTTTGCTCAGCGGGATCATAATGACAGTGCAGCACTATTTAATCAGTGGGTTTGGTTTAGGTGTGTGTACTGCATGAGCCAAGCTCTACAAAGTAATTGCCAGCGATATTACCATTTATGGGACATTTGCATTTTCACTCAGCAACAATTTGAAGCAAATAGGCATTGTGAAATTAAATTTGGGTAGATAACTGTCTTTTCAGACCATCACTACAATCTAGCAAACACAGTTTTGGAGACAGAGATAGATTTATTAACCTCACTCAAAATGCATTATTTTTAATAAACATCTCAACTGACAACACTGGCTAAAACTGAGAGAGGTTTCAAATATAATTTAACTGATAACCTGTGCAATAATCATAAACTGTAATAAAGCAAATTTGTAAGTTATACCATGTTATGCATTAGTGTTTGTTATGGTATCTTTTCTACAAACACAGGGCTGAAAATGTATGCCTTCTAACAAGTAAAACAAACAGTATATAATAAATTTGACAAATATATACTTACATGTAGTTAACGTAAATAGTAAGCAACTTTTTGAATGGCAAAAACTACTGCCTTACACACTTTGTGACCAATTTATGCACACCTGAAATGCAACTGTCCTCTCATAATGACTAGATTTTCACCTAAGGTAGTGGAAGATTCTGTAAATATCTCTGATTATATGCCTGTGCAGTTTAACTATTTAAGAGATTATGTAGAAAGTTTGAAGTCAATATCTTGTGTGGTATTTCACAGTCAGGGAGAATGTGCACCCAATAAAGGAGCAACTGACTGTGTGGATATGTGAAGCAAACACTGTTGCCGGATGCATGTTTGAAAATGGCTTTAGAGTGTGCTGCATCCATCCAAGTTAAGACAAACAAACAGAAAACTTAGAAGAAAATGATATACATAGATATAATAAATGTAACTGATTAGATTTTTCTGTTATACTTTAATTTTTTATGGATAATTAGATTCACCACAAGCCACAAGGAGAAATGCAGAGAGGTTTAACTGATCTTTAATGTGCTGTGTTGCTGTGTGTTGGCTTGTCGGCAATGAAAACAGATTTAATCCATTGATGTATAATCTGTCAGTGTCATTGTAATCTATAAATTATGCTATTTTTTGCAATAAACAGATAAAATTAAGTATTGATAACTGAAACTATTTAAAAACTGTAAAGTTAATACAATTATTTTTAGAAGAGGGCATTAAAATGTGACACAATAGTTATGATCTAGCAGCTTCACTGCCCATAAAAAGGCATTTAATACCACCAATCTTTCGACTGCTATACATTTGGAGACAATGCACACAAATTGTGCCTATAGTGGGTATAAGGTGTGACGGTTTATTTTTACTGCAAGCTAACAGCTTGTTTGGTCTCACTGCAGGGGACTGCTCCCCTCATATTCTGTGATCTGTCACCTATCCTCTCCCAGCGTAACAGCAGGGTCACCATACACACACACACATATATACACAAATGCATGTGCATATATACACACACACAGCCCACCCACTTCTTTCAGCCCCAACTGTCCGCCACTAAAATAGCTGACACAGAATAATGAGCTCCTGACACCCAGAATGATATCGATAACACTTGGAGAAATGGCAACGGTGCTGCTAAAAAGACACAGCAGTTAGTATGGAAGTGAGAAGATGAGGAGAGGCAGAGAAGGGAGAGCAAGGGTAGAAAGACTGGGGAGATGAGGGCCATTAGCTGCCAACACAATATAACTACCACTTAGCCTAACTAGCAGGCAAACTGCCAAATGTCTTCTGCTGACATGTGAAACGCTACAGTGCAATTCAATTTAGAAAACAGCAATCAACAATTGTCTCATCTACTTTTCTTTTTTGATGAAATGAGAATTTCCCTTTTTCATTAAACAGGACAGTTTAGATTCTCAGAAGTGTATGAGGTGTCCATACTATATTACCCTCCAGCTTGAGGAATGTCATTTTAAAAGTACTCCTGCACACATAGTGAGATTATTATTACTACTTCACCATGCCATTTCGAGCAGGCAACTGAAGTTTTATATAGCTCTCTTTAAGCTACCAGAGAGAAAAGCAGAATTTTACCTTGCAGAACACTGTAATATCTTCTCCACCACTGTGGAACTTTGCTTTATTTAAATTCAAGCTAGATTTGCCATAGACTGACAGACCATTCACTTAAACTGATTTTAATCCGTCATTCTTCAAAAGGACAAAAATGTATTTCACTACCGACCCCACCTCCAACGGTTCATTTCGGCCTCGATCGAACATCTGCCTTCTTTTACAAACAGGGTTTGCCGACCACATCTATAGCAGGGTCACACATTTACTCTAATGAGCACCTCATACAACTTCACTTGAAAGAAACTTAATCGTCATTTTGAAGTATTCACAGAGACATTGTGAAACTGGCAAGATGATGTTATGTGTCCCAGCCGGTCTTTACTTTTTCCACTGTTCCTTCAATAATCATAGTAGCAACACTGCATGTTCCCATCAAGCAATTTTGCTGTGAAACACAGGTACTTTAACACATATTACACGCAAAGTAATATCCAACACACCCACACTCAGAAGCAGAACAACCTCAAGCCCCCCAACCATACAAATACTGCAAGAAACATATTCCCACAACTAAAAATACCTTTCACTATTATTTTTAATAAGAATAAACATGATCCTACGGGTGAAAAAATGAAGAAATTTTATTTCTTTGGATGATGTTTACCTGATACTGATGAAAGGGCAATCACATGTTCAGCTGCCACCTATGATTGTATTACTGCAAGGACTTTACACTGAGCTGTCTGACATTTCAGAAGGAAAGGTTGTTAATATGGCCATGCATTCACCAAGATAACCAGAACATCCTCTGGATGGAGAACACTGATTTTATGAAGCTTTCTCAGCAAATCTCTTATTGTCACAGGACACCATCACTAATATGGCTGACTTTGGCACCTTGAACAAAATAGGATAAATAATAGATATGAAGTGTGGATATTGCAAAAAACCTTCAGCAAGCAACAATATCAGGCTGTAAAATTCAAAGATGGCAAAAGAAATTATTATTTACTCAACACACAAAGACTGTGGCAGCAGGCGTTCTTCTCAAAATGTCACAATGGATGTGAGAAAATGAATGTGCACCAGAGGGTCAAATGTCTCCTAATAAACCAATGAAAGAGTTTTTCTGCTGGTTAGAGTCTGGCTCCTCTTTATAAGTAGGGTAAGATCGCCATCTGGTGTCCACTACTAAGTGCTGCAATCGGATATCTATGGTATTTCGTAGTGAGTGCATCAATTTGGGAAAAGGATGATGATTAATTATGAGGTTGGGCAAAAGGGAGTGACCAGAATGGTTTACCTGTTTTTGCTGGTGCTGGCAGTAGGTGCAATGTCTGGGGTCAGGACATACAGGCTGTTGTTCTTGGGCAGGTGTAAACTTCTCAGCAGAGTCTGGATAAACATACAAACAAACTCTTTAAAAATGAGCTACAGTATTTAGTTTCTTATTTCCTATTATATTTTTTACCTCAATATGTTTTTTTACTTCACAAAAATAAGGGTTTATACTTACACTATCAGAGACATCACCACTTTTCCATCCCTTCAGCTGCATTTTGGACACTGGAACACCAAGCTCTGTCTCAAGGATTTGTTTGATTTCTCCTGTGAGTTGTATTAAATGAAATGCACAAAAAAGAGGTGAGAAAACTTGTGATCTCTGTGCATGCGTAGACATATTATTTACATTAAATATGTGTAAGATGCTCACCAACTGTGCTGCCCTCTTCAAGCACCAGCTCCACTGAGCGTTGCCGGTACTCCACCCTGAAGTTGAGCATCCGGGACTGGCGCTCTACAATGTGTCGGGAGGAGGCGTTGACAGGACAAAAGGCTGATGTTGAGGATGATGGAGGAGAGGAGGATGAAGACGAAGACGAAGGGGGGAGGACAGAACCTCCTGCTGCTGCATCGGCTGCTTCTGACTGGCTAGGAGGTCCGTACTGGCTCGCTTCACTGGAAAAGTTACTGCAGAGACATGAAAAGATTACTGTTGACATGAAAGACTGAGTGTAGCTGACATCAGGAAAGACTTACAAATCATAAAAGATGCTTTCAGCAATGAATACAAGCCAGAAAATATCAGTTAAGTCTCTAACATGCTTTTTCTTGCTGCTTCCTCATCATATGTCTCAGAGTGTGTCCTTTGTTCTTTCAAGTACTAGCAACAACTGTCCTGCAAGAACACTGTGTCAGCCTTTAAACAATGGCTCTATTATGTTTGGCACATAACATATGCATATGCTGACTGCTACAAAACACCCAAACAGGCTAGCAGAATAATTTCAAAATATAACAGACAGACTGTTATCACTAATGTTGCTTTTTAGGTTTTAAGATGTCATATATACAGCATCATATGTAATGTGGTTTACATACAAAAGCAGCAATGCTTTCATCACTGTGCAAAAGCAAAAGGAATAATATGAGAAATCTTGCCAAAATGATTCTCACCATTCGTAAAAGTATTTATTGCAAGATCTTAAAAACTAGTGAAACAGATGTGGAGGACGTTTTCACCTAAACATGGCTCACTAAAGACAGTTAAAATGTCTGTTGTTAATGGATGCAGTTTTCCCGTACCCTCCAAGATTTGACCCCAGAGACCCCAAAACTGCTGACAACTTAACCTACTGTATGGTAGCAAACTGGATACATAAAGTCGCACAGATGAGTCAGCATTTTTGCACAAGAAAATACTTCTTTATGCTCTTAATAACAAGGCAAGCTTCTTCATTTCATCCTCAGACTGCTCAGTGAAGTGGCCACGAGGAGGAAGTGCATTTTAGACAGAAGAGTAGCCGTACCCTCCAACTGGCCCCAGCTCAGGTCACATCATCAGAGTCCGTTTACTGGGCAACACAACCGTACCCATACTAATGCCAGCCACTTAGTAAATATGCTGGCTGCTGGTCACACCGCCTGCCAGCCTCCATTCATAGCGATGTGTGCCCTCGAGAAAGACCTGCAATGTTCTCATGGCCCAAGGGCCTGAACTACTCTACAGCACTTGCATGCATGCGCACACATGCATGCAAGTGTGTACACAAAGTAAAGCAGTTTAACAGAACATCTCCAGTTTGGGAGGGTTTAGATTAGCTCCTTGCATTCATGAGTGTCAACTAACCGTTGAAGGAAAGTGAAGAGCACAAAGCCTTTTTAAAGAAACCTTTTCTATTGAGAAACTGTGTACAACTCCATTCTTGGCAGAAGGTTTCCTTGCAGTTGCAGCCTTTTATATCATTCCTATTAGACAGCATAATAGCAACCATAGCAGGAGCAACAGCCCAGTAGCCTCTACAGTATGCTAGCACTATTTGCTAGTCGTGCATGTATAGGAATTTACAAACAATTTCTCTACAATTGTGTGGTGTTCGATCAGTAATAAATATGACTATAGCAAAGTATTAAACTCAATTATCATTTGGGGGACAATATCAGTTTTATGTTTACTATAACCAGACTTGTGGATTACCATTTCTTGTACATACTAGATGTTTTTGTAAGCTGCATATTTTAATGTGTGATTTGCAGATGTATACAGTACATATAGCTCTCAAGCTGTTGTCAGACATTTTATATGGTCACTCTTTTGTGGCAATAACACAGCAATGCAGTCAGACAGTAAATGTTAGGTGATTTTGTTATTACCTTTGTAAGATCCCATTCTCCTGTGGTATCACTCCATTGATGGCTGCCTGTAAATCCACAAGTACATTTTTTCAATCCAACGCTACATCAATATTTCTACTGCATCAATCACCAATCGATCCTTCTGAACATAAGACTAATCCATGTATTCCATATAAAGTTCAACCTATCATGTTTTTACAATATAATCTCACATCAGAAAATGCATTTTGTCAGAGAGCTTCTTTAAAATTTCTAGATGATAACTACTTATCAGTAACAGGCTATGGAATGTTACATGATCATATTAGCAATTTCAAAACTATAACTAAAATAACAAAAATAACTTAATGACTCAAAGCCTTTTTTAGCTACTTATTTTTCATATCTTGCCTAAAATTTTAATTTTGAATCAAACTGATGAGAAGTTTGCTGTGAAAAGGGTTTTTAAGCAAACGCTTTTAAAACGTGACAGGTTGAATATTCAAGAAGGATGACAGACTAGAACAAAAAGACCTAAAAGAACAAATGTAACCACTCCCAGCTTTACAGTGAGCTTTTGTTGGATAGACAATTGACTTGAATTCATCTAAAGCTCTACACTGCAAAACAAACAAACTAAAGTTGGTCAGCATGTGCTGGTATATTCTATTATTGTTTGTGTGCTGAACGAATGAAAAATCGTACCATCTAAATACCATCTAGTGGCTTTCATCGAACAATGACAGAAAAGCTTCTAATTATTCTAAAAGCAAATGTAAGTCTTACAAAGCAAAGTAAAGTGTTTATATTTTATATTCAGTGCAACATTAGTGGTCACTTTCACAAAGACAATACTTGTTACCATGTTTGGCTTACAGGAACCCTTGAACAGTTACTGTCAATGTCACATAGTATCCATGTCTGCTGTAAAGTGGTACATAGATTATAACATAAACGATGTTATTCTGAGCTACAATAACAACAACAACAAAAAAAAAACATTTTATTTATAACATTGTGGATTAGATTCAAATTTACTTTAATAGAAGTTTTTCATGCCCTCACTGTAGAGCTGACAAGGGCCTGACAAAGTAACTTGAGTTTCATAAAATGCAAGTTTACAGTAGCACATAAGATAGGAAAAAAAATAACCACATGGGATAACATGAGTTGCTTTAAGTCTGGTTTTTGTTTTATATACAGAGTAATCTTCTAGCTGGATTTCTAGCTAATGTGGGCTACTGTATAACGTACAAACTGAGAAGAATAATGGCAGGCAGTGTGTGTGTAAGAGCTGAAAGACAAACTCTGTGTTTGGCTACATATTACTGCCACAATATGACTATTGTGGAGTGTGCTGATGAGCTGTTATCTGATATTTTGCCCCACCAGGAGTAAGAATCAACTTGGCTATGACAAAACACGACATTACAGGAAATGATGAATACAGTACTTTCTACACTCATACCGATGTTATCTCCTAATTAAACTGATAGCAAACAAAGTGCTTCAGGATCTGGGCAGACTACATATCCGCTGCCCTGTTTCTCATTTTAACAAGAAACCCACGCCCACATACACATGCACCCACAGGTTAACTTGTTTTTACAAAAACTAACACCCACTGCAGAGGAACTGCAAGTCATCACATTTACAGCTGCAGTGAGTCCAGTCATCAGTGTCTGTCCTGCTGCCTGCTTTGAACTCCTGCCAACCTCAGTCTAAATATAAACTGACCCTATCCAATATGCATAGCGTGAGTTCATCATGAATTAATACAGGGCATTTTGCCTGGGAACGTTCTTTCTTGCAATGTCTCTCAGCAACACAACGGTCACTCTACCAAGACACATTCTCTCTCACTGTTGCTGGGGTAAGGATGACCTTTCAGCCAGGATGCTGAACAAAAACCACTGGATAAATTGTAGAAAGGATTTAGCCATTACAAAATTTAATGTGTGCTACTGGATGTAAACTGCGCTCTTTAACTTACTCTTGCTCTAAGCCTTTATGTCCAATGCTTGCAGATAATGAACTTACCACTAAATCCCAGTTATTAAGCTCTAACAGAGTGATTGCCTCTGCAATGTTGTCAATTCCAGTGCAAGCCTGTGAAAAGAGGGGGGAAAGAATTACAAGGGGAAAATACATCTGTTTGAAATTCTGCTAGTTCTAGTAGATCTACTCACAAACCAAAAATACATCAAAACAAAAAACAGTCTTTACAACCCACTGATAACCTGGGAGTCCTATAACTTGCAAATAAGTCTAAACAATATGTGTTCTTCATAGCATAAAAGGGTTAACATGTCAAAAGTGGGTCAGGATACACAAGTACAACTGTAGCTTTACTTATTTCTTTGTTTTCTTTTTTTTAATCCTTAAGTGTAAAATAAGGAACACAATCCTAAACCAGTGTCATGTCTTTTTTTAAACTGATCACAGTTAATGTGACAGAAAAACAGGTTTAAAATAACACACAACCAGCATGTCAACAAACTGAAGCTCTGAGGCCTGCAGCTTTTAAAAGCAGTTGTCTTTCATGCAAATAAATGCCTGGCTGAGAGCCAGTGAAATAGCTTCGAAATTGTGGAGAGCTGGTGAGTCCAGGTAACTGGGCCTAAAAACAACAGAGGGAAGTTACGAACAAGCAAAGGCTTATATGGTATTAATGGTATTAATACTTGTAACACTTGTATAGTATTAATGTAGTTGGAGGGGTCCATATTCCAATTTTACTAGTGCAAAGTCACACAGGAAGACTTCTTTTACATTTTAACAATATATACTAATGGAAGGAGCAGGCAACATTGAAACAGATGATACTGTTAGATTTACTTTAAAAACTGGATGAAATACTATGTATTATTTACATTAAGCTTGAGATCCACAGCTACTGAAATCCAGGGCCTTTATATGTAGTAAAAACCTCTACACCTCTACAGAGGAATTTCTGATTTTTATATTTACACTGTTGATGCATGAAACTAAAAAAAATAGAGAAAACAAAATAAAGAGACAGTCCTGACAATATGTTTTTAGTAAGCACACAATATAAAATGCAAGTGGTTAGAGTTAGAAATATTAACTTGTAATTTGTACACATTATGATACTGTATGTGGTTTAAGTAAATCCATTCTGAAGTGTGACTGCCTCCAATAGAAGCTAAACTGAAGTGGATTCTGGTAATCCTGAGTTTTGTTTTAGATGTTGATGACTAAAGGCCAGTCCCGTTTCGAATTATGTACCCACACTCGCCTTAATATCCAAAACAAACGAGTTCAGTAGACTGGGCTTGTGGTTAAACATTACAATAAAGATTTAGATCAGGAAAAGCTTTGTGTTGTTTTAGTATGTCCCTGCCGCATAAACAACATACTAAATCACTGCCAGTTTGACTAGAGATATTTTTCACCGTCAAATCTTGCTCCAATCTATGCTAACAACTTGTTGTCTTCGAGAATGTGACTGTGTCTGAGTGGGGTTTAAAACATTAGCAAAATAACAACAGGCAGTGTGTAAACAAGTTGACAGTTATCGAGAGCGTCGTAGCTGTTTTTGGCTAACTACTGAGATAATCGTTATCTGTCAAGCAACCAAACTTAAATCCAGCAAAACACACAATTTATCCCACTGTTTAGATGGACAGTTTGGGGTACCCGTTATCTATTTTGCGAACTCATAGCTAAATAAGAGTCTTCACATTCAGTTAGCAAGCTGTCAGATTGTTAGCTCAGTGTGCTAACCACAGAAAGCTCAGCTCAGGTCTGCTGTGTAGCATGCTAGTCAGGTCGTGTGTGCTGTTGTTTACAGCGGCCCAGGGCATTTCAACAACGGCAGATATTCCACTACCTAATGAATATAACAATTAGGGAGTTAAAAAGGAGACACACCTGAAAGTCGGCCAGAATCATTTCTCTGTTCATGTTGCTGTCGCCGCTTTCGGAGGCCATGGCAATGACTGGCTAAAAGCAATTCTTCCAGTGGCTCTCGTCGCTTTTTCGCCTCACAGAAGGACACTGACTATTAACAAAACTATTTGCTTTGACGTGGCGACGAGGAAAGGGTTGGCAAATTGCAGTTATTAAACTTTACCGGGATTTTGCGGCTTCTGGTGGACAAAATTCACAAAGTAACGCTACAGTGTTTAGTTATCTCCTATCATTATTGTCAGCTAGTCCATTTGCTTTACGGCTGACGTAAAGCGACCGCAGATGTTGAAAAAGGGTGAAGACGTCAGTTGACTTATTTGTAGCGTCTTTTTTATTGCAGTGGCCTTTAGAAATACGTTAACCTGTTCCTTTTTTCCAAATCGACATGTCCTCTCTTTAAATAAACACATTCATATTAATTAAGTCCTTCGTACTGCACTCTTATATCCCAATATGATATGTGCGTAAACACATACATTAACCCTTGTGCCACCGGATGCATTCTCACTCATGCTATCCAACTGTCAATAAATACATCTCTTTTGGTGAAAACAAAGCACATAACACTTGATGTAGACAGACAACAGCTATGCTTGTGACGATGAACACAACTTCGGAAAGAGAAAAGAACCCCCAATCGGATGCAGCACATGGGTGCATGGGAGCTTCAGCAAATCTTACTTTGTGGGTTTGTATCATGTGGAGAGTTCCATCTCCAAAGGCCAACAAGCACTTAAAATATCAGAAACCTTTCCCCTTTGCATGAACAGCTGATAGGTGGAAGAAAAACTACTTAAACTTTGACTAATGTCCCATGTCTCTCATAAACTGGACAAAAACTTTTATATCACAGGTGCAAATCAGCTTTTTACGCACGGCCACTGCGCACTGTTGGAGCACCACTCTGACATTACTTTATATTTTCCTACATTGTTATCACATTAAGTCTTTTTAATCTATGTTTATTTGATTTGTTTAGTCTCCGTTTCTTAAATCACTCTTGGATTCTGCGACGACGTGGACGCGGCCGACATCATGAGGCAGGCACGCTTCAGTGAATCATTTCACCGCCAGAGGGCAGCATGATAAAATGAAACTGAAAGCTCTTCTCCACAGACTGATGCGGAGTAAGCAATAAAAACTCTTCCTTTGTTTCTGGGAACTATTACAGCCTGTAAGATAAAGCAGAATCCTGAAATCGACCAACACGCTACAACCTAACTGTGGTCACTGGAAGAAAGTCTCCACACTGCATGGATGGATGTGGGCACCTTTCACCGTTAGGTGGCTACATGGCTGTTTTTGTAACTCAAACAGCGTCCCGCGTATTCATTTTCATCCAATCACAATCGCGTTTTGGACAAGTATTTCAAAAAAAATATTCACTGCGCTCAGCTTCACGGGAGAACACATCGCTTCCTACAGCAGGACATACACTTTGAAATAAAGATTTTTGTGTGTGTGACGTCTGAGAGAATATTCTAGAGGAAGTTTGGACGTGTCGCCTTTCCGAAAGACCTGAAAGGACCTGAAAAGGAACAACGGACATCAGATGGGGAGGATACGTTTTCGAATATTAACAGCGATGTGAGGAGTGTCACCTCTCTTTCAGCCGGTGAACGGGATGATCAGGGTGATAACGGAACACAACAAAGTCAGAGACATTTTTTGTGCAAATTATTTTGAATTAAAGCGGGAAGTGACTGCACATCTTTAACGCTTGATGGGTCGATCTGGCGAACCTATTTATCACATGGTTATTTCGTTGCATTCTCAGCCTTCGTCACTTGGAGAGAACGATGGAGCGTGTAGCCCATGGCCTCTGTTGACATTTTAATCTGATTTGAAGTAAGTTGTTAATTTGGTAATTGTGTTTATTTTCATTTTGCATTATTGCCATTGTAATTGTGTCTTACACTGTCACAAACAGAAACCAAATTATTTAGTATAATGCCTCCGCTACAGTAGAATATACTTTAGAGCAGGACTGCGTGTCTAACATTCTCACTAGAAGATCTTAAAGGTCATTTTTTCTCTTATCAGGTCAATTTTAAATTGCAAAATATTATAGGCCTATATATAGTCACTTAAAATGGCGCACTTGCAGCTAAATAATTAGGATGTTATCAAATGCATGAGAGCATATTCTTTAATATAAGGCATGGAAACGCCAAAAAAGTCATCTGACTATTTTAAAGGCCTTTCATTGTTTATTGTATCGAACAGAAGCAAATAAGGAGTTTGACATGGATGGAAAAAAGAAAAAAGGACAAATCTCAGTGCCAGTGCCAATTAAATATTTTTAAATGAATCAAAAAATAATAAGTTTGCATATATTCTAATCCCATAATCCTTTGTTTGATAATTTTTGCACCAGCAAGTATAAGAGCCGTGCCCAGAATGATGTAAGGAGAATGAGGGAGGTGCTTTTTCAAGATACTGTAGGTCCGAGGAGAGAGATTTTCATCATTTCTGTGGGGAAATTCAAGAGAAACAAAGCTTTTTCTGAAACTCTGGATCAAAGGTGTTCTTATTCTTTATTTTTTGCCACAAGAATGGCTGAGGGGTCTCTCTCAGAGCAGCTCTGCAATGCCTCTGCCTGTGGAAAATTATCTGATGTCAGTAATTTACTGGAAAAAGGAGCACAGCCAAACGGATTAAACTGCTTCAGGAGAACTGCACTGCAGGTATGTTGTCAGATTTCCCAATGTTACAGTGAAATGAGTTGAATATTTGTTGTTGTTTTTCTTGACTGTTAGAGGGAGCATGCTTGACTTCCTTATTTTAGCAGCAGGGCCTGTATAAGGCCTAAGCCTTTTATATTCAAAATATACACCAGGTTTTGATTATAAATCTATTAAATTAGCATATTTAAATAGATACAGTTTTAAAATGAAGAAATCTGTGGTTGGAGTTGCTCTTCTGATGATCAGTCAGTGTAGGTAACCTGCAAAGAGCTCAGGCCTCATCCAAGTTATATTTAACAGTTAGCATTTCATTCAAATTACCACACTTGTACAGCTATATCATTTATTAAATAGGCCTGTGTGTGTACATGTAACATCCTGAAACATTGCAAATTTGGCTGGAGGTGTTTTATTTTATTTTTGGTATGACCTAAGCACTTTGACAGTTTAATTCGTAGCTTAACTTTTTACTGAACCTGAGAAAGATGTCATGCACATGTAACAACGTCATTAGTGTCATGACAAAAGAACTGCAGGCTACAACCTGAAATATGATCTCACAGGTTAGAGGGGGTTATCATCAAAATGGTGGACATGAGAAAATGGTGGCTACAGTTTCCAAATTAAATTTTTGCAGGTTTACAAAGAGGTTTTTTTTTTCACAAGGTGGGTGTGTATGTATTATTACTATTACTATATTACATCAGCACAAACAAAAAAGGTCTGTTTGTGTGGGGAATGAGTCTGTGCCTGCAGGCCTTTGAACTCTATGAGCTGGATTTGCATGAGGGATGTTGCATGTTTGTTTTGGCTGTTATAGATATAGGCAGCTCACTAACAACTGGCAGACACTTATATATTAGCCCACAAATATCAGCTAATAATAAAAGCTGGCTCTTAATATTGTTAGTAAAGTAAATCCTATTACATCTGAGTCAACATTTCAAACTCAGCAGCTCTGATGAACCTGATTGTGCCAGTCTTTGCCCTCATTTGACCTCTGTGTGGTCAAAAGTATTGCTGTGCCATGGTCTTAATCTGTATTTGTTATATAATAACTGTTCTTCCTTTCTCCTTCACCTTCCTCACTTGTTTTCCTCCTCCTCCTCCTCCTCCTCTTCTTCTTCTTTCTGTGTCCAGGTGGTGATGCTGGGTCACAGCGAGCTCATTGCAGTTCTCCTGGAGGCCGGAGCAGACCCCAACTTACCGGACCCAGCCTGCGGGCTCACCGTGACGCACGACGCGGCCCGTGAAGGATTTATAGATTCTGTGCGCACGCTGGTAAAACACGGTGCGGATGTAAACCTGCTGGATAACCACGGGAACCTGCCGCTGCACCTGGCCGCCAAGGAGGGCCACCTGGAGGTGGTCCAACTGCTGATAACACGCACCGCGGACCCACAGAGGGCCAACGGGAAGGGATACACCTCCGAGCAGCTCGCCAGCACCCACAGGAAGATGGACACCGCCACGTTCATCAAGGAGTATTTGACCACAAGTAAGTCATCTCCCAATAAAATAAAATAAACTAGCTTCCTGATCACAAATAAAAGAAAGACTAGTAAGCAAATAAAATTAAAAGTTTCAGAAAAAACGGCTGCAGCAGGATTCCTGAAGCGAAATGCGCGCTATATAACAAGTCATTTAGAGCGGACATAAACTGCACTGTCACTGTTATCATGTAGACTAAGACAAAAGATTGTTTTAAGTCATTATTTGTATCTAAATATTTTCTTATAGTATATAGTGTAGCTACAGGCTGAGGCCTCCCCGTGTTTGCTGTGAGTCATAATGAAATTAAATATTGTTAAGTCAGGGTTTTGGTTTGACAGGCTACAGGTTTTATTTAAATAAAGCATTATTTCATTTCGATGCTTCAGCGAGTGCGCTGCCGGCCGGTGATCCCCAAAGATAAGCGCCGTTTTTATACAACTTGAGCCGTGCGCCTGCGCAGCTACACTCTTGTGTTTGCTTGCAGGGCCCACGTAGCTTTCCATAATAGAAACTTTCATAAATAAAATACATTTTAACATATAAAACAGCTGTCCTCGAGAGGATTTGTTTCTTTCACGCCAAAGGTGGGTGAAAAAAAATACATTGTTAACTAACTTGTGATAAAATATATATTTTAATTTAATTCAATGGATCCGAACTACCAAATTAACATAAAACAGTGCGCCTAGATCACTGCATCCCTTGTGACTTTTACTATATATTTACTTCTTTCTTCAGACTAGAGGAGAGCGGTGAAGATGGAGGAGGACTGTGATCTGTGCATGCTTCTACATTCCTGCGTGTGTGTGGGCTGTTTTTCTATAACAGTTAATTCTATAATCTCGCTGCTACAACACAGTTTTGTCTTTTTGCGTTAGTGAAGATAAACATTCTGCACAAGGACTCTTCTCATCACTTTGTTTTATTATCATTATTATTTTTAAACGAGGCCATGGCTGTGTTGAACTACGCCGACATGGAATGTGTTTGTGACTTGAAGTCTTTCTTTCTTTGAATGCGGGGCAGTCCAGACCTGCTGTGCAAGCATTCAGCCAAATGAATACCCCTGTGACGATTTCAAAGCTGAACATTGTAATTAGGCTTTATCATGGTTGAGTAATGCATTGTTTATAGGAGTGTCTAACCGCTGTGTGTGTGTGTGTATAACAGGCTAAGTTATTAGACACACTCACTGTAGGTTATGTTCAAATGTTTTAGTTTCAATTTTGCAGCCTCCTGGTCAACAACACGTAGTAATACAGGTTTCAAAATGAATAAAAATGTTAATATTTCAGATGATGACTGAGTTGTTACAAAATGTGATTTAGTTTCTCCAAACTAAAGCCTGGCAAACATAGCAGCACTACAGAAACAAAAGGATGTCAATATATCACACTGCCATTTTTTTCTAAGTATTACTCTTTCTGCCTTCTTTTACAGATTGTTAATGTGAATGTAAAAAACATATAGAGCTTTTATTGATTTATAACATAATAAAGTGCATGCAGCAATGAATCCCTGCTTGTGTTTTTTTCCAGGAACACACAGAGGGTGTGACACTGACACTGTCTGTTGTTTTAATAACATTTTCTAAGTTAAGTACATTTTATTTCTCACACTGCTATTAATGTGTTAACTTAACTAACTAAATTAGCTTGTTACACTTTAACCTGTAGGGTTCCAGGACAGGAAGCCCTTTCAAGGTGACTGCTAAATGAAGACTTTGTGGAGTTTCCGTCTTAGTGTATATCAAGCTTAGTAAGGATAAACATGCTAATGGCAGAATGTTATTGCTATGTTATTTTTTAAACAAAATTTGATATTTATTTCTAATAAACAGAATATTTTCAATTTAATTTATTAAGTCTATAGATCAGAGCGTGCTCAGGCACCAACTGCATCTGGACCCCGGGTCCTCTCCTCATGTTTTAAAAAGAAAAACTAACTGACTTAAAGCCACTGTAAGTAAATAATTTTCTTTAAAATGTGAAATAATATGTAGTAATTATTTATGACAATAAGCACACATTGAGTTCTGATTCTGATATATACACTGCTCAAAATAATAAAAAATAAAAGGGAACACTAACATAACACATCCTAGATCTGGATAAATACTCCAGTTGAAAATCTTCATTCATTACATAGTGGAATACGTTGAGAACAAAATAACATAAAAATGATGTAAATCAAAATTATTAACCCATGGAAGTCTAGATTTGGAACCATAATCAATATGAAAGTGAAAAGCCACATCCAGGCTGATCCAACTTGAGTGGAAGTTTTTCAAGACAAGTAAAAATGAGGCTCAGTACTGTGTGGCCTCCACGTCCCTGTATGACCTCCCCACAATGCCTGGGCATGCTCCTGATGAAGCAGAGGACGTGGGCCTGAGGGATCTCCTCCCAGACCACACCATTACTGACCCACCGCCAAACCGGTCATGCTGGAGGGTGTTGCAGAAAGCAGAACGTTCTACATGGTGTCTCCAGTCACGTCTGTCACATGTGCTCATGACGAGCACAGGGCACCAATGGTGAATTTGCCATGTTAAGCTGTAAGGAGTAAGCAGTTTGAGCAGAAACATGCATATTAGTGGCCTGTTGGAGGTCATGTTGCAGGGCTCTGGCAGTGCTCCTCCTGTTCCTCCTTGCACAAAGGAGGAGGTAGCGGTCCTGCTGCTGGGTTTTTACCCTCCTACGGCCCCCTCCACATCTCCTGGTGTACTGGCCTGTCTCCTGGCATCTCCTCCATGCTCTGGACACTGTGCTGACAGACACAGCAAACCTTCTTGCCACAGCTCTCATTGATGTGCCATTTGGAATTAGCTGCACCACCTGAGCAGCTTGTGTGGGTTGTAGACACCGCCTCATGCTACCTCTAGGGGTGAGAGCACTGACAAAATGCAAAAGTGATCAAACATCAGGCAGAAAGGATGAGAGCAGAGAAATGGTCTGAGGTCAGCACCTGCAGAACCTCTCCTTTATTGGGGCTGTCTTAATAACTGCCTCTCATTTCCACCTGTTGTCTGTTCCATTTGCACAACAGAGCTGAAACTGATTCACAATCAGTGTTGCTTCCTAACTGGACAGGCTGATTTCACACAAGTGTTACCGACTTGGAGTTACATTGTGTTCTTTAAGTGTTCCCTTTATTTTTTGAGCAGTGCATATATACACAAACCAAGAGCCTTGTGTATCACATGTATTACACAATATTCTTTTTCTTGTGTTCAAACAGGAAATACAACACACCCACTGGCAGTTATGCTGTGTTGTAATGTCCATTTATTATTTACCTTTAGTACATAGCATATGCATATTTATGCTTACAAACAAGGAAAGGTTTAACAAGCATCCATGAACAAACGCACAACACACATACTGCATTCACATATGAGAAAACCTTGCCATTTAATCTTGAATGAGTAAAAAAAACACCATTCTCCTATTAGTCCTGCTAATTTGGTTATTTTTGTCTCTCCAGAGGCTCAAAATTTGGGCAGCTGTCCCACTGGCAATGACTATCAATCACTATGCACTGTCAATGACGCTGTTCATGAAATGACTGGGAATGTGGGAGGCACATAAAACAGGATGTGAACACTTTTAGTGGAATTGATCATTGTTTCAGGACCTGTGGAAGACGTGCACAGACACAATGACGTGGGTCAACTTTCCCCACAGTTTCCGGTGCAACACAGAATCAATTAGGTCTGCAAAAATGCATTTGTATACAAAAAAAACTTGTCACACCTCAGATTACACAATGCACAAAGGTAATGTGACAGAAATTTAAATCCAAACACTAGGATGCACACTGATTTTGTGAGTGTTGTTTTAAGTATCTAAATCATCAACCTCTGATTCATTACAGCTAACCAGACTTTACTCACATTTTAGCAGCTGATACTAAACCTTTCATGTGTAACCTAAGGCCATGAAGCTCCTCCTTAATGATGGAGGACAATGTACAACATAAATAGGTAAGTACGTTAAAGTACTGTGCAAAAACTAAGGTGCTGACTGCCACCAACCAATACTTCACACACACACACACACACGGAGGAACACACACAGATCACTAAAGGCATGTTTTCAAACTGTGTTGGATCTGCATCATGCTCACTATGCAAGGTGGGGCTCGAATGATTAACCATTCAGTCATTGACGGACACATCCCCATGCCAAATGTTACCACAGAGAAGGAGAACTGAGCATTGGTAACTCTTTGTGCTTTTAACATAAACCAGGTGACCTGGGCAATACATATTTTAAAATGTAGCATCATTTACACTTAGGCCTCATTAAGTGATGCCAGCCGTTTTAATGTTTTGGATTTGTATCTTCTGATTTTACCTGTAAAACACAAAACTCAGATGTTATTCAGTATTTAGTTTGGCTCCTGTCTCCATGTCTCCTGTAATAAATTAACCTCTGGTCTACACATTACAAATCAATGAGGATGTTCATAAGCACATCGGATATTTCAGATCGACGTGATATTTAATGGTTGTCTCAGCACAAGTCTGACAAAAGAGTGCAAATACGGGATCTATTTTCTGTCAGTGGTTTAACTCGCCTGCCTGTGCTTTGGCCAGTAACATGCCATGGCCAGTGAAAGTCATGAGGAGTCAACAGTCCAGTGGGTAACTATCATCATTAGTGATGAAAGCACACACTCCATTTCCTTTTTTCATGTTTATATTGTAGGTAAACCTGGTTCATCGGAGCCCTTATGCTGACTGACAAAACATAGAGAACAGATTTCACAAATCCACAGCACAATCAATCAATCCAACAACCAGTTTGAGTTTTTCTAGGAAAGATCTGTACAGAGAGAGACACCTCCAGGCTTGAATGTTGAAGAGCGGGCTGCCAAAGAGTCTTAGGTCCATGTCTGGCTCTTTTGTCCTTTAAAGCACATATCCGCATTTCTAATAGTTTTTTACAGCAGATACGACTGAGCACGCTCTTGTCTGGTAGCTGTCTTGCAGCGTGATATTATAGTAATCAGGCATCAGGAGTCCAACAAACACAAAGGTCAAGTCCTTCCATCTGCGTTTTGTCACAGCCTCATTTCAATAACGAGGAGGAAGTAAAGCAAGTGTGTACTCTTGTGTGCATATTTCATGTATTTAAAAGCACAATCATCATCCATCCCCTTTCACTTCCCTTTACCCTCTCCGTCCAAACTCCCCCAACTGTCAGCTCCTGTCTTTCACTTCTTCTGTGGATCTTTCTGCTCGTCCTTACCAACGGCTCTCTTCATTCCTCCCATCCTTGCCCAGATGTAATCCTGTCCACCAGGCCGACTACGGGGAACTGTGGCATACACACACACAGACATACACACACTCATGCATGTACACACAAACACGCAGAATTTCTCCCATTTACATGATCATTGCTTTGATATCACCATCTTTACTAATCCAGGATATTAGTCAGCAAGATGGAACTTGTGTGTATTTCCACTTGTGTGCATATTCTGTTTGTGTGTGTGTATATGTGCAAGTGTGTTTATGGGTGTTTGTGTCAGTTGGTCTCGTAGTAGGAAAGCAGTGCCGCATCCACAGGCTCCATGCAGGAGGGGCAGGTGAAGGATCTCATCAGCCATTCGTCTATACAGTCCATGTGGTAGATGTGCATGCAGGGCAGGAACCGGATGGGGTCTCCATACACAAAGTCCATCATACAGATGACGCACCTGCAGAAGTGAACCCAGACTATCAATATTATGGACAGCACAAAATATGCAAGAAACAATAAAAGAGAAGTGAAAGCACAGATACAACAGCAGGAACACTTTGGTGAGTGATGGTCAGCAGATGCCTAAATATTTGTAGCAAAAATCCAACAAGCATTTCTTAATGGACTCTGAAAACATTTTCCTTATATTATGGCATTTGCAAAACAATTGAATACTTACATTTAGACTTAATATAATAAAAAATAAATAATTAAATATCAGTATTCTGAGGTGGTGCAGAGCTGCTTTGTACTTGCAGAGACAGCTACTAAGGGTTGCTGTGCTGCATTAGTCAGGTTGTTTGCTTCTTTGTTTATTATTTTTATTATTGCAGGGACAGTGCATATTAATAAACATTTCTGTAAATATGCCGTTCCTGGACAGATGTTAAAAGATTAAGCGACTTAAGTATGTGTAGCATTAAATGCAGGTTTCGGTTACAGATGGACAGTGTACTGACCAGTGGGCCCGCACTACGCTTTAGATTTGTGTGAGTGATTTCTACTCACTCTCTGATCTTCTTCTCAGAGCCATCCCTCCCTGGGTCATACACGCCCTTCGGGAGGTGGTGGATGAGTCCGATGCGTTGGGCAATGCGGACCTGCTCCTCTTCGGTCAGCTGAGTGGCCAGTCTGGTTTGGCTGGGCGTTGGATGGTACACAGGCACATGGATCTGCTCCTACAGAGAGACAGGACAAAATATACACCTTAATAATGACAAAACATGGAAATAGTAGGTTGGTAAAAGGTCATGAAAGCAAGGACTTACTCATAAAGATATTCATTTTTATTATTAACGTAGAGTAATTACAGTGTATCTCTTAGCTTAGAGGCAGGAATTCACACTGAAAGTTCTCAGTTTCAAATTCTTTGTTGATTTTAAACAGCCTGTGGGATTGAAATGACTGTAATATTGACAATAAGTCAGTCAAGTCAGCACCTTGTTGTGTGGATAATAATGTCAGGCAGTAGATGGTACTGTTTCCCCACACCTTATCCTGAGTAGCAAGTGAGGCAGATGAAGTGAATCTTATTTGTTGGTATGACACATACACGAGTCACTGAGTACTCAAATTCAATTTCACAGAAGTCAGTTTAAAGTGCAAATAAAAGGTGAACCCAGGCAAAACCCTCTCTCAATACATCTCCTGTCACATCTGACTTTCCTGGGAAATTTTCTAACAACGGGTTTATGTGAACTACCATAAGATGCCATTGTTCAAAGTGTGGAAATTTGCTGCTGACATTACTCAAATTTCAAAGCAGCCAAAGCCTCCCTGTCTCTCAGCACTTTGGTCAACAGTAATGTCTTTCATTATGTTTATAAACAACCACAAGTAACCACAAGTAAAAGAGTAAAGTGTGGTGAAAGTAACATCAGATCAAAGTGACTAATCCGGTTTTAACATAGGAGTCATAATATTTACCATCTCCCATCGTTTCCTGTATATTGTTTCAACAACTGAGGACAAGAACGACTCATGACATTTAAGATTAGAATTCTTAAAAAACAGCACACAAAAGAGAAAATCTTAAATACAAAAATATAACTTGTTAGACCACAAAAAGAAACAATAAAGGGTGTGTAGTAGAATACAGAGGTTTTCATGAAATAGCCTCATTTTAAGAGTTGTGGTAACATTTTTCAACAGAATACCAATTCCTATGTGATGCATTCAAGGGCTATTGGAAAGTTAGAGTCACATGATTCATTACACTGTGTACAGTTTTGGATTATGGTGAATGGTATAATATTTTTAGGCGAATATGCATTTCAAACCCAGCAGCAGTGTTTAGAGGATTTATTCTCTCATACATATTAAAGTAAAACAGCAGTGGTAAGTAGGAGTGCTAAGCAGAGTTTTACTATATCTTTTCTTCTTCGTGTAACCCTTATATATGAGATGAAGCACATTGCACTATAACTCTGAAGCGACCTTCACTCTTAACTCTACTTTCTATTCACTCAACTGACTAACTCTGCAGTCTGCATGTCTTCCTCCTCCCACTTCCTCTCTCCTCTATCCTTATACGTCTTTATACACTCAGCACAGTAGTTTGTGGTGTGAATAATAGTTCCTCCTCTTTCTCCCCGAACCCACATAAAAGCCATCTCATGCTCCTACTACTACTTTGTGCTAAACCTTCACATCAGGAAGCTGAAAAGATTCAACAGCCAGGTCACAAATTAGGCTAAGTCCACTCTAATGCCATTAAGTGAGCTCTACCAATACAACAGTGTATCCACACTCCACTGATGACCTTTTGACACAAAGCAACGCACACACAAAGATAGAGAGAGAAAAAGAAACCAATCTGACACACATGAAAAAAAACTTAGAAGACAGCATGTAATTTATGACACAACATGCTTGTTCTTCCTGTACAAAAAATGCAAAGTAACTACTACTCTCTTTTTTTGGCTGAATGTTAACAGGCAGGGTTTAAGTCAATTCAAAAACAACCAGTAAAAGCTGCATAATGACTGGTTGTTACTCACTGTATCACGAGAGTATATGCTGCTCTATAAGACAAGGCTGCCTGTCCAAAGGCACTGGTATTGCACAGTTCTGCTAAACAGGCCTGGTAGGTGTTCTGAGTGACTGTCCTCTACAGACTCAATCCCTGAACTGCAAACTTCCTATTGGCTAGTTTCTATTCTAAATAAGGTTAGGCACCAGCTTTCGTCACTGATATCAGCCTGCTCTGATTGGCTATTTCTTTTAGACCCGCTCTGATTTGTTGTTTTTTAGCTGTTTAAAAAGCAATAAAACAAACTAAATAGAGAGATATGAATATTTGATTTTGATTTGGAGGTTAACAAAGATTGTTCTCCGGCCATATACTTTAAGTTGCATTGTGATAAAGACCCCTAACTTTGTAGAATCCAACAACATTTCTGAAGTATTTTTGGTATGGTGTGTAGCTGGAGTGCAAACTGCTAAGAATTATGTATATTCGAAACTTCTTTCACAGTGTTTTGTCATTTCCAAACAGATACAGAAAAAATTAACTCTTTTTTTTTTTATAATGGGATGACACTAGATTATCAATCGGAGAGTTGTGACCTGAAAACCACTACCCTTTTAATGTTGACTAGGTTTTAAGGGATGAATATAAAAGCTAGCAAACCTTGCCGTAGTGCAGCATTTTAACACGAGTCAGCATAATATCAGTCGTTGAGGCTGTCTACATCGTGCCTGCATCCATGTCAAAAAGGGACAGCAGCCAGGCGACAAGAATAAAAGCTACAGACAGGGCCTCAGAGGGGGGCAGCAGCTGTAGGCTCAGTGTTAGCAGCAGTCAGCAGTGTAATTGTTGTCATGTGCCTTTCCCATTTAATGCATGGCATGTCAGCTGAGCTGTGACAACTGTTCATTAAGTGACCTCAGGGTGACCAGAAGGATGACAGCCAAAGAGAGAGGGAAACACAAGGGGTTGGTGAGGGTAAAAGGGTAAACTAAGGGGGGGTGTTGGAGGTTGGGGGCTGGCTGGGCTGAAGAAACTGTCAGCCTGCCAGGCCCAAGCTGCTAATAGTGAGCAAGGTGAAAATAACAGGTAACAAGGAGGGAAAGCTGAGGCATTCCTTTTAAGAAAAGCTTTATCTTCCATCATCCAACTATAATTTAAAGACATTCGGAGGAAAGAAAGAGTGGGCGAATGAAAGAAAGATGCACTCTCAACCCACAAGTTCAATAACAAGCTATAGCTTCAGGAGTGAGTACATGCACAAATAGAACTTAAATACTCAGCAGCCCAGAGCCAGATGTGTGTAACAAAAAGGTTTAGATATGTGCAAAACCTCCTCTTCAATGGCAACAGTAATAAATAATGTGTGACAGTAAAATTACTTGACTGCCTTTACTGTCAAAACAAAACTACTGTGGTTACTGAAAACTCCTGGCTCCTGGAAGCATACTATTCATACAGACAAACCAGATCCACCCAGGCAGGTAGTGGATTATGCACATGCTAGAAATGAGCTGTAATATTTAAACTACTGACATGACCTTGCAATTAAAAAGTAACATCTTGCTAAGCTTCAGTCATATCTAGGGCAGGAAATATCCACTTGTGCAACCTAAGCAGTGTCAGTATACACTTAAAGGGAAGCAAAACCTGAAACATGAAGCGTTTGCAGACCCTGAAATCTTAGCTCTCTATCTAGAGACTGCAGAGTAACAAAACCTTTGAACAAGACCTGCAGACACCTGCACACAATGCAGCCAACAATGCACATAGGCAGCATGGACAACAATGGGAGGAGAAGGAGAAGCATGGACATTAGGATCCCACAGGATGTGTTTGCTGGTGTGATAACAAGAAAAGCTTAGGGTTTGGCGCTAACTGTATGTGAATATCACATTACTTCATCAGAATAGGAAGTCGGGGCATTAGTGCAGGCTACTGACCCTGGTATATGTGACACACACAGCTGCTCTGTACACACAGAAAGGTGGATAATGATGAGATCTAAACTGTAAGCAGCAGAGCCAGGAGAAGGAGAAGTGGGGACACTCTTTAATTTACACATACATTATTAGTTATTATACACAATTGGTTGGAATTAGCGTTATCTTTAAGTCAATTTAACCTCATAACATCTGAAATCAGAATGAGTAGGTCAGCTCCATACTTCCAATGAATCTAACTTATTCAATATTCCAAACACCATACATTGTCGTGTTATTTTTTGCTGGTACTGAGCACACTACCAAAAGATGTGAGATGTGTGCACTCATGTAAATTAATTAGATGAGTTTACTATTAGAAATAGTCAGGGGAAAGACAAGATTTGAGTGGTGGCTAAAGCCTGACACTTACAGTAAGCACTCAGGAAAAGCAACTACCATGTGGCTGTGTCTAGGGCAAAGCCCACAGACTGTATCACTGACCTGCAGTACAATGACTTGTTTGTCAGCTTTGCCCTCTCCACCTTCCACTGTTTCTGTTACCATATTAGGACAAGAGACTGTAGGTAATCCGTCAAGGGGGGGGGGGGGGGGGGGGTGTTCTGTATGTGTGCCTAAACAAGCACCGACATCTTATCTGAATGAATCATACCTGTGGTAAGGGCAGAAGCACCTTAGTTATCCAACACAGTATGGTTGTAAACATGAGTAGAAGGTTGCATTTTTTTCCTGCCTGTCCTGACTGTAACAATGGCAGTTAACAGCAGCAAAACCTGATTCTAAATATTTTGGCACATTTACAAATGTATTCTTCTCACCTATAAAACAAGAATGATTTTACTAACTGGTATTCTACCATGCAAATGTTTCATGTCCCACAGATCCCCTCAGCCTAAAATTGCAACAAAAACAATTCAAAATCATCCCAGCTTTTTTTAATCTCTTATGTTTTCTCTCATCTCCACTCCAGGGTTGACAGCTAATCAGAAACCTTCTCCAAAGAAAACTTTCTTTCCTTGTTTCCTCTGTCCAACCCTAATGAGCTGAAAACAAACTGCTGACCGCAGGCCCTCTCATCCTGACAGCAATAAAGGTGGTTGACAATACAATGTTTGTGTGTATCTACAACAGTAAGGAGCGTGTGGCCTTGTCTTTGGCCTGCTTCATTCTTTACCTTTGAAGGTCATGCTGCTACAAAGTCACAGAACTGTACTGAGTGAGAAGTGACCATACTAATGGAACAGCAGTTGCCTTTTCAGTGTGAACAATTCAATTCTGCTTCGGTAAGACCTGATGGATACATCTCTACCTCCTTCTATGAGAGAGACCAGCGGCGAATGCAATTATGTCATTATATACATATTTTAAAAAAGCAATAACTCCAACTACACATTAATTAAACATTAAAAAATTAGTAGGAAGGTGTAGTGTCAGTTTTTAGAAGTCATGGGAGGAAAAAGTATTCACGAAATGATGAATGATTATCATAATAATGCCGTTCACTTTGACTATATATATATCACGGCTTTGGCTCTAACAACATCCATCTCTGAGGAAGAGATATAATAAGCCCCACCAGGGAGCCACAAGCACACACAAAGTCTTAAACACACTGGGATGCCTTATCTCCTGCAGCCCAGTCCCGTAGCGATGAGTCAGCACCCGTCTCACCAGCTGCCGTCCAAATCACCACACTCAACACACAATGTGTCGTATGTCAAATACATGACTGCACACAAACACACAAGCTTAACACCTTAACGGCTGATATCTGCACCTCCCTCTGCCATGTTGCCTCCCCCAGCTGATATAAAACAAACACTGATGTGGACTGGCTCATGCTGAATCTTTTTGATGAGACATTAAATGGCACACTAGCCTATAAGTGGTTGGCTCAGAGAACTGATCTCATCCACTTAGCTTTCAACACCCATTCATCTGCCCCTCACCCATCCTAAGGTTAGAGGCAGCGTCTGTACAAACTGCCAGGCAGTGGTGCAGAGTCAAGCTGAGCCTTCTCAGGTAGCTTCTAATCAGCCTGTGAAATACATTCTGAAACTTTGATAACTCCACGATTTCCTCTTTTTATCACCATCTCTAACTGCTGTGTCACTGAAGCTGGACACTGCTACCTGTTACAGTGGCAGACATCCAGATTGTTAGTATACAGTACATAAGACTACAGGCCAATAGAAATGTTTCAGAATCAGAATCAGATTCAGAAATACTTTATTGATCCCCGGGGGGGGATCAATAAAGTACTGATACTGAATAAAGTACTGATTTAATACTGCCCTTGGTTTTGAGACACTGGCACAAACAGCAATATCAATAATTTATCTACTCCTGTTTTGTATTGTATTTTTAATGTGCTGGAGTAGTTTTCAATCCGGCTTCCTCCCACATTCTAAAGATGTGCTTGTTAGGTTAATTGGTGACTCTAAATTGCCCGTAGGTGTAAGTGTGAATGGTTGTTTGTCTGTATGTTGCCCTGTAATGGACTGGTGACCTGTCCAGGGTGTACCCATATATAGCTGGGATAGGCTCCAGCCTCCTATGACCCTGCACTGCAGGACGAAGCGGGTTCAGATAATGGATGGATGGAGTAGTTTTTTAAACCTTATCAACAAATGAGAGCTCAGTTTAATTTCAAAAAAGGCTAAAAAGAGGCTTGTGTAAACTAAGCCTCTTTTTGGATTTTTGCTTTGTATTTTACTAACAAGCTTGCCGGCATCGATTTTTGCATTAAAACTTACCCTGTGTGGAGGACAGACCTCCAGTCAGTGTCTAGAGTGATTTACATTTAATTTACATACAGCCCTCAATAGCAAACCGAGCCAAACTTAGTTGCAAATAGAGTATTGTGGAGAATTTAGTCCCTTTTCTAAAACACACACAGCAAAGTGTGTCAATCTAAACTTTGACCACACAACAAAAAAATGTGCACTCTGTTCTTAGGCTGGGTTCAAATGGTGAAGGTGCTGATTACTGTGGTCACCAGGGAGAAGCTGGCAGGTCTGAAAGACTTCTTTATAAGTAGGTTTTAACTAGTTGGTTAACCCTCTTGTGAAATTAAGCATGTTTTGCACACAACCTCAACACAGCGGATAGCTTAGTCAGAGCTTCTACATAAATGTGCCATTTATGTCATCGTTCCTTCTGTGATAGTATAGCTGACTTATTTGACCTGACTACACGCTGGAGTATGCCAGACATGGCAAACTTGTAGCAACATGACGCTGTTCTTCACAAGAAATGACAAAGCTTAAAAACTAGACATTGAATGTGTCTTTGTTCATTGTGTGTGCCTTTAGAGTTGTTGCCATGTTTGCATTGAGGTCGGTGTTCTGATAACCTGGGTGTTTAACGCTGTAGTAATTTAGAACACTTCAGAAATACCCTGGTGCTACATAAAAAATTTGACTAATCACTGTAAATATCCAAATCCATAATTTGAAAAAGAAAAGCATCTATGTGATTTCACCTGTAAAATGAAATAACAACAAAAAAAACATAAGGGAAATTTTCCACTGTATGTGGTGAAAGCAGATTAACATGGAAAACTGATGATCCGCTTTAATGATGTCTCAGAAAATGTTTAATTTGTGTTTCATAATATTTCAGTTTAAAATATAACTACAATGTGAATGCTGCAGCTGCTTTTCACATAATAAACAAGTGCATATTTTAAGTTTGTAGTTATGTAAACTACAACATAACACAGCATTTGACAATAAGAGCACACATGTACTGGGCTGACATTGCCTTCAGGTTCCCATGCTGTAAAACACCTATCTTAAATTTATAGATAAGGTTTGGCTTAACCTAGAAACTTGAAAACTCTATGGCAAAGCCTTACATAACACATACCAGCTGCCCCCATCACACAAAATCACACAAAAAAATCTGTAACTTCAATCACCACATATTTACAGTTACAGTATGACCTTGCCTGTTTGTTGATGATCTAATTCAGGAAATAGGGCCAAACAAAGCTGCTGCCCTGGAGGGGATTAGTCAGTGAAGGAGTTGAGAAAGAAAGTTACGAAAGTCACTTGCAAAACTGCAAAACTCCTCTCTCTACATGGAGGGCCGAGGTATGGGCCAAGTACAGTAAAGGAGCAGTTCAAGTGAACTACAAGACATAACATGTGTGTGTTGTCTCTTCGAATATTGTACATAGTTCTGTGTTTGGATAAAGACTAAAGCAAATCAGGCAGATTTATATCAGTGCAGGATGAATTCCAGTATGACTTCACGGAGACGATAGACAGAGACACCGGCGGATATAACAAAGCGGATTATTGTCAGTGCTGCGCAGGGACAGGGTCAGTAGATTAGGTTGCTGCCTATGGGTGATGTTAGTTTTGTAAGCAGCTGATCCAGCCTCACACACTGGTTGTCTAGTTTCTGAGTCTCTTCTCCGACATCTACTTACAAGGCAGACACGTCCAAAAAGGGCTGGTAAACAGGGCCAGAGCTGTCATACATCACCTAAACATTATGTATGTAACGCACTCTGGTTAACTATAACTGAGCCTTTGCAGGTTTTGTAAAGATGTAAATTATGTTAGTTTAAAGTTACCTGATAGGGGGGCGGTGGCTCCTGGTCTGGGTCAGCACCGTCTCCGTAGCTGGCACGGTCTGACTGTGATTCATGTAGCAAAGAAATATCATCCGAGGTGGGAGATTTCAGACAGTTTCCCATCTCCTTCCTCTTCAATTAAACTCCCCTCTTTTGTCGATGTCGCTTTTACTAACGGAGGATTTCACTAGTCTCCGTTACGTTTAATGTCAGCAGAGCAGAAGGCGACGAGAGGGCGTTTTTCCATACACAGCTGATGAATCTCCCCTCCCAGACGACGAGAGGGCTGCTCAGCTCAACAATAACAAAACATCCCTCGGCTAGCAGCTAGCTACACAAAGAGCTAGCCTGCTAACACCAGCTAGCACTTGGAAGGGAGCATCTACTCGTTTAACTACAAAATCACGACTGAAACAACCTCCCGGAAACCTGTGCCGGCGGGCGCAATGAGGCGGAGGAAATAATAATATGACTCATTTAAGATGACAAAGCTATTCGCAGTTGTACTGACTGAAACCTCTCTGGATGTCAGGGACTTTCCAGTTTGCAAGCAGCTGCCGAACAGCGACAAAGGTGATGATGTAGCAACACGAAGCCCCGCCCCGTCGGGCCATGAACCAATGAGCTTTCACATACATTCAGGATGCTCTTGTTGAGAACCAATCAGATCAATGATTACCTCGCTTTTCGCTGAAAACATAAACACAGAGCTAAAAACGATTATTGAAGCTTTGTAATATACATATCAGGTCATTTATTGCAATTGTCGGGTTTGGTCATAAAATATTCTTCGGTCGCCTTTTTTCTTCTTGCATAAAATCAATCAATGTGTATTTTAAATAAAATATGACGTGTGCACTTCTTTAGAGCTGGCTGCCATTGGCTTGCACGTAAACAAGATGAGAGGACTCTTGTCTAATGGGCTAGATTACACATGTGAGAACATCGAGAGCAAAGATCTGCTTGCAAGCAGTGTCTCTTTGTTCTGTAAATAATGCAACTCTGTACTGTACAAACTGTATTTTGTTTGTGTTGGTGTGCTAAAAAAAACAGAACACAAAACAGGATGTTGGTCTCTTATCATCATTTCATCTTAAATTACAACAGAAACATTCAATATGTACAGGAATGTCATTCTGCTCAGTGGTAGCCATGCCCAGTAAAAACTGCAGACTGTAAACATCACAACACCACAAACTTTGGTTAGAATTTCTTTTGGCTTTAGCCTATGTTTAAAAACCAAAGGGTTGAAAAAAGGAAAATAAAATGAATTAATCATTAGAAAGTAAAGCGTAATTTGGTTGCTGGAATATTCTATAGAGCAACTGCTGTTAGAACAATAATTAGATTATATTTTCCTCCACCAATGAAAAATTAAACCTGACTCCTAGTCATCATCTTGACCCCGACACCTCCCTTAATCATGAATAAATCAGCAGTGCTCTAATTCCAACACTTGAGACACCATCTGAGTTTCTGGTTTTGCAGGTGCACAGGCTTTCCAATCACCTAACTACCTACAATGTAAGAGCAGAACCTCTATTTGTTTATAAACAGGTAACTATGCTGTACAGTATAACGTTCAGGTGACTATAGAGAAGCATGGCTGACACGGGGATGGCAGAAGATGTTCACAAAGCAGGAAGACTGTTGCAGTTGTGGCCATTCAGATCTCCTTCACCTACTAAAGATGCAGCAGGCAGACAAGCACGCAGGCCTTCGTGCTTGCTGTGAATGGGCCATTTGTCCACACTCAAGTACTAATGGAGCCCGTCCCACACACAAGGAGGAAAAAAGGAGGGACTGCCTTTCTAAAAGACACATTCATCTGTCCTCTTAAAACGGGACAATTTGTCTAAAAGGTGCCATTTACAATATATAAATGTAAAGAACAACTCTCACTGCCAAGACTTTGTCTGAGTCTGGAGAGTAGCTGATTTACAAAGCTCTGTGTACACCAGGATATTAGATTTGATCACTACACACAAGTAAATGTGTGTCATTGTTTCAATATGCATAAGGGGGGAAAAAGCAAAATGAACTATAAAAGGCTCAAACACAATGAGTGCAGTTTTAAAACAATGTAATGTAGTGGTGAATCCAATGTTTAGCAGTCATATATAATTTTGGTACTGATTAATAACACATTACAAAAGGATTAGCTGAGCTGCATGATGTGATAAATCCCAGTGTCAACACAACATTATGTGGTACTTTAATCTCTAATGTATATTAAACGCTAAAAAGGGGGAGGGCTTTGTAGGGCGCATGGTGCTTCTGGCTGGCTGTAGCTTCTGTCAGTCATTTATATGAAGGCTCTATGGGGTCAGTCTTCATTGGGTTAATCTCCACTGGACACATTTTATCCTGGAGACAATCTGCAGTATCTAGCACATAAATCTGACCTTGTTTTCTGCTCTAGTATTGCCCCTATGGGTGGCCACAGCACTAAGCCTGCTAGAAGCAATGTTTGATAAATATAGGCGCATTTCCCCTTTTAGTCTCTGTTTTATATCACACAAGGACATGAAGGTCATTATAATATATATCTCCCTGGAAGAGGGTGTAGCAGATTCACCTCAAGCCAGTAAAGGCCACACAAAGCTGCGGTTGGCCACGAGGGTGGCACACATAACAAAAAGAACCTCCATCTTTCCCTATCCCCTTGATGAAAAAGCAAATCAACCGCTCATAAGCGGAGCTGGTCTGGAGTGTTGCATTGTGGGACTGCAGAAACAGAAAGATGCCCCTGCTCTTGTGTGCCCTCTTCTGGCTGTTATGGACTGGTGGGTACGTGGATGCCATTCTCTCCGCTGCCCTTGGCCTTGTGCAAAGCAGCCTGTATACGGAAGTGTGTCCGCGATTCCATCGAATAGTTTTTGTAGTTTTGCCTGAAACAGAAAAAAGGGGTCAATTATAGTCGCATAACCCCATTCAGTGAAGAAAATACACTATATTTATTTATATGCATAAAGATATATGGGTGAAAAAACAAAAAAAACACTTTCGAAATAAAAAAATCCATAAAAAGTGATGCATTTGAGTTATGTGTTCATAATACATACCAACCACTGGATAGCCTCTTTGATTTAAAAAGCTTCTCCATGACAGATGACTTACTTTGCTGCTTCGAGGAGTTTGATGGCTTCATCTCTTCTGCCTTGCTCCAGACACAGCAGGCCGTGCTCCAGCAGGGCATTAGGAACAAGGTAGTGGTCATACTTGATCTGACTCTCACTGTAAATGTGGACAAAGATCCATTTTAAGACCAGAAAATACACAGAAAAAATGGCAAACTGTTGATAAAAGCAGCTGGAAGTGCTGTTCTATCTAGAAAAACACACATTATCTTTGTAGATTCTACAGTGTACTGTACATGTCAGCTTACTTGCAGAGGACGAGGGTGAAGTAGTGTTCAGCTTCCTCGTGGTGTCCCAGGTGTTTGAGACATAGTCCCTTCAAGAGGCTCAGCAGGCACTGGTCATCTATGGAGAACTCTGACCCTGAAAACAGGTTTGCAATTTAGCAAAAGCATGCCAATTCTCTAAACACTTTATTTATTGGAGTGTGTTGTTTTTTTTTAAAATTGTCTTTATGATTGTAGTTCACATACGTGGCATGCCTTCAAGTCTAGTCTGTGCTTCATCCAGAGTTTTCAGCATGCCCTCAGTCAGGTCTTTGTGTTTGCCAATGACTGTATAGCCATTCCAGATGTACATCATCTCCTAGACAAGAAACGTACACACAAATCATGGACAAATTCAGTCTGTGTAGATACAGGAAAACATGAAAAAAGTATTTCCTCTGTACCAACCCACTGGTCAGTGTAAGAATCTGACTTCAACAAAGGTTATTCTTATAGTTCCAGCTGCAGTTCAGCAAAGACAACAAAGCTCTGCATAAGTGGGCCAAATAAATGTTTCATAAACTTCACACCGCTTGGCAGTTATCCATCATCAGTGCACAACCTACAAGTACTGCCAAAATAGAGCCACATAAGCCATCATCCAGTACTGACCAGTGGAGGAGCAGGAAGAGGAATGGGATTTTCTGCAAAGTAGCGGCGGGCTTTCCTGATGGCAAACTTCTCTGTCGGTAAAGATTTTCCTGCAATTTTCTGCTTCAGACCCGGGACCTGCCTAAAATATAACACAGCATACACATAATATAGTTTAATTATCAGAACACTGTTGATGGTGGGCATCATTAGCAAAAAACTGTCCATCTCTGTTCTGCTGAACTGAAAAAGCCACTCGAGGGAGTGACAAAAAAATAAATCTTGGAGTCCAGTTGCCTCGATTTAAACTCTATTTTAAGAACTCACATTCTCAGTGAAAGACAGCTAGTGTTTTCTTAGAAGGCAACATTGTGATATCACAGACCTGTCACAGTGAGTCATCTCGGTTTTACTGTGGTTGCTGTGAGTAATTGCAGTACGTTCATACCTGAACAGAGTGAGTGCAGTCTCCCCGAAGGTTAGGCAATCATCTGAAGTCAGCATGCTGAGGTAAGCTGCTTTCATATACGCATATGTAGCCTTAAGGAAGGGGGAAATGTCATTACTACTGCAACTTCATCTTTATTTTTTTATAAGATGAGGAGAGAATGTTTTTCTTCTGAGCTGAGAAAATCTATGCAAGTACTTCATTACTTTCCACCATTGTTATTTTGCATAGTCCCATCCTACACAATGCCCACCTTGGACCACGAGTTCTCTTTGCTGAGCAGGTCAGCGTAAAAGTAGGCCATCTTCCAGTGTCTCTTGTACGTGAAGCACCACATTAGCTCCCAGTAGCACATGTGGTGGAACTGCTTCCACTGCTGCTGAGCCTCGCAGCACTCTTCAAAACGCCTGATGGCCTGACAGAAACACACACACCGACATTAAAGATCTATTTTTCCTAAACGTATTCAGTTTAAATGTGACATCCATCATGTTTTAATTGGATCAGTGATTCTGGTTCAGGATTCAAAGTGTGTTTAAACCCAAGAAAACTGAGCATGAGAAGCAGAAGAGACTGTTTGTATTTGATATATAGAAATGACATACAGCATCCAGGTTGCCTTTAATTTCTTCTATTCGACCAGCAAAGAACAAAAAGATGGATCCCTAGAAAAAGACACAACACATGATGTTTGAGACTATGACACATCAGGATTACACCCTAAATACATGGAGTACAGATTAACATTTCAGGCAAACCTTGGGATATTTTTTGAGATACGGCTGCAGCAGTTTCTCTGCATCCTCGACGTCTCCTTCTCCAGTGCCTGTGGGAGACATTCAGAACAAAGCCTGTTCAGATTCTTGCCTGTCTTATGGTTTTTGTGTTTGTGTTGTAGCTCACCTAGAATGAAGCTCATGAATGTGTGATAACAGAGCAGCAGCATATTGCACAGGAAGGACCTGAAAGTGCTTTCTGCAGAGCCCTCCTGAAGCTGCTGAAGACCAAACTCCTGCATGAACACACAGACACAGACACAGGTCTGTTGATCAAACCAGCACACAGAGAACACACTAATGCAGTTTGGTGAAATTGTCTGTGTTGAGTTAGTGTGGGCTGGAGGATGGACAGCGTCTGATTGTCTACCAGAATACTTATTGGAAGCCCTTCTAAATGGAGATAAGTCCAATATAAAGGGTGTGTCAGGTAGAAGAAGGAGCAACTTTAAACACTGTGTATCTTAGTGTAAATACATAGTCTCATGCCTCTGATAATAATGGACTCAGTTGACTTCACCATTATTTTGTAATGCGGTTTCATGAGTTAAATCAGCGATGAGACAGAATAAAAAGTCATTCTTTGAGTACAACAAAGGACAGGATGTGAGCCTGTGCACATTGTGCAGCTGAAAGGTTTCACTTCACTCATCCACAAAACATTCTGCTTTCAACATTCACCTCAGTGCCAGAAATGAGTTTCACAGGCAAGATTGTTTTTTTCTAATGAATGAGTTCAGTCCCACATACAGTCCCACACACTCACATCATTTCAGGAGGACTCACCTTATTACCAGAGAAACCAACGAACTCCAGCAGCTTGAGCGTCCGAGTGGGCAACATGGAAATCATCTGCAGCAGGAAGCAGACAAGCAGTGGAAAAGGTCCTAAATCACTTAAACTCTTCAGTAATTGTTGCAGCTGTATGCATATTGGACTATATATTAACTAGTGTTAAAGACATATTAAAGGGCCATTAACACAAAAAGTACAATCACTTCTACTTACTAGATTAAAGGCCCCTACTCCCAGCTTAACACCACCCTCAAAATGGCCATGGTTGTCACCATGAGTGTATCCAGACGACTGGAGGACAGCATGAAGCTCTCTGTCAAGACAAAATCAGAGACACTGATTGTATGAACAAAAACAGGATCTGGCAAAGTTGAAGGTCTGCTAGTAAACAGGGACTAACACAACCTACTACTGCCTATATATACTCTGAAGATTCTCACTTGTATGTCTGGTAGCTGTTCCTCACTTTGATCCCCCCTTTGATGAAGCTGATCATATTTTCATCCTGAAGCAGACAGGCAGTGAGTTTAAACAAACATAACAGTGTAAGTGGAGGCAGATTTTGTCAGGCAGTTCATCTGGCTCCTGACCTGAAGGAAGGTGAGTGCCGCCCTCTGCAGGAGACATTCTGCATAGCAGACTTCTGCATGGAGCTCCTCTGAGGCGCAAACAAGAGGAAAATGAGGCAAACGTTCACATATACAAATGAGCACATACCCTGAAATATGTTGACATATGTAACTTGTTCTGACCTTCTGTGAAGCTTTTGGTGAAGCTTGACCTCTTGCGGTGCCTGATGGAGAAAGTACACAGAACCGTCATCACATGGAAATTAAAATGGGTTTTCCTGATTGTTTTTAAGCAGCTGTGCGCTGCCCTGCATTGTCTCTCTTATCTTGTTTCATGCTAATTAGTGACTCAGCCTCATTCCAGTAAAGACAGGATGCTGAGCTGCCACAGGGTGAGGTTACTGCAAGAAAAGGCGCTGACCACACAGTAAGTTTGCGATCAGTTGTCATGTTAATAAAACTGCAGCTCTGATCTCATATCGGTGTGTTCATTGTTTTTGTGGCGTACTCAGCTCTCACAGGACAAACTGGCAGGCAGCTGTGACATTCTTTGGGGCAGGATGATCTCAGCATGTTTTCTGTTTTTGGTACAATGTTAAAAAGTGGATCCAGTGCTCATTAGATGCTGTGTAATATTTGTTTCATTTTATGTGAGAGGATTCACCATTACTTGTGCAGCTGACTTTACCAGAGACAAACTAATATGTTAATGTTTATCAGAAAGGGCATCATGTCACTGAGGTGCTGTGAGAAAGTCTCACCGCTGACAGATAGCCTGCGCCTCCTTCATGTTGTTCCCTGCAGCCAGAATGTGTTGGGGGTCAAAGGTCATCATGGCCTGCATCTCTAGAATGGTGGCATAGGTCAGAGCGTGGTACATGCTGTCTTTGGTTCTGTAAGAAAAGAAAACACACAATATTTGGCTTCTGCTATACTACAGTAGGCAGATGCTTTTCCCTCTTCAGGGCAGGCCCGGAGAACATAAGTGTATGTATAAAAATCCCCCACATTTATTTTTATCATAGCCCCCTTTTACATTTTTCACACTGACTGTGAAGCAGATGGAGGTCCAAAAAGTGTTCTACAGCTGCAATGACATTATCACCCATCCATCCGTCCATCCAAGTGTGTATGTTAGCAATCAAAACAAATAACACTGACACGGTGGGGCAGATGATTTCTAATTAATTCCTCATACCTCAAAGACACAAGTGACATGTTGGCATAATGAAAAGCTCCCTTAATCAAGTGATTATCCAAGAGAAAGTCACTAAGTTAGGCAGCAAAAATCAACTTTGCACAATTATTGCAAACAGATTAGAGGACTGAAAACACAGCAGTTCACACAAAACAGGCTGTCTATATCTGTTTATATCTATATCAGTGGTGTGTCACATCACACCCTCTGTTAAACAGGAATCCCTCATTTGGGTTTTCACTAACAATGTTTTTCGCATACTTGTTGAGCTAGTTACAAAAATCCTGTTGTTCCAGTTTTACCCCTTCATTAGAAATAATAATTTCTCATAAATGAACACGAAAAGCAGGATGCTGCCAATAATATGATGTTACACTGGAGTTTCATTAGCTTTAGATTTAGATATAGTTGCATTTAGTGTATATATAGAGTAATATATAACGCACGCACACACACACACGTGCGCACACACACAGTACAACTATTTTGGTAACATAGAAGCAGAGGTGTGTATTCAGAGAGGAATCCCATCAGTCTGCATTGCTCACATTCCTCTGCTGCTCGCCACAGACTGACACATGTGATGAGCTGCTCTGATGTCACTGATGTCACTGAGCTCAAACACAAACTTCATTTGCATAAACAGAATAATCAGCATATGGGAGGGGTGCACCAACACATGCCAACAAATAAGCCTTTACTTCTTTTGACATAGATGAAGAAAACTTTTCACTGATTCCTCACAGAGAATTTCAAGCAGATTTAAGCTGTGTCATCTAAGTGACACCGAGCCTCTGATAAATGAGGGCTTTTGTTAGCTGGTAATTAGACAGAATTTGCAAACTGTTCACCTAAACAAGTTCATTAACAGCTCTGATTCAGCAACCAAATGCAGAACGAGAACCAACTCAGTAAGAACCAGGAAGCAACAACAGCAGACTGTCAGAAGAGGCGGAGGTACAGATCGAGGAGGATTTGCCTGCCTCACATTTCCACTGCGTCAGGCTCATTTATCTAAGAGAGCAAACTCCAAAACCATTTAGGAAGGTGCTGTGAGGTAAATCTCTTGTTTGTGCTGAAAATGGCTGGGAATGTCAAACATCTGACAGCAGCACTTCAGTCTAAGGTCAATACAAAGCTTTGTCTCCATCTGTAAGCAGGGCCTGCTGCATATTTTCACCACAATATGTTTCCATGATACAAGGGAGGAGCTGCTTTGTGATTTCATGCGCGCAGACATGCCTTGTTTTCAGTTCTGCACATGTTAGCACAAATCAGGAAGTGCAACAGTGGTGAGAGCATCACTGCATGCACTTTATTTCTGACAGTGTCCAGCAGGATGGATTACAATAACCAACTGTGTCAAAGTTGGTCAGATTTGACCATTTGAGTGATGTAACTCACAATGTGTCTGTGAGCCTGCAGAGGGACCATATCTCAGCTTTTAGACAAACTCAGGGGCAGAACAGCATGAAGGGAAACCTGCACTGTGCTGTCTGCTGCATGTTTGGACAGGGAGCTGCCTAACATCTAAGCCTGCTGTTAGACACTGATGGGATTGGAGGCCTGATGAAGAACGAAAAAAAAACACATAAAGACATACTTCACTGGTTATTTAGCAAACACGTTTCCACATGGCTGAAAATACATGTTCAGCAGGAGCATGTCATAAACTGCGTGGCTGCAGTTTGTTGAAAGCAGCCCAGCAGGGCATAGCACATACAAACAGTCAAATACGTACCCTATGTTTTATGATGTATTTAAGCTAATAGTATCAGGTGGAGTGTCCTCATTGTGTTGATTTAATTAACACACAACTGGTTGAAGTGTATCTGAAGGACAGATAGGAGACTCACGCTGAGGAAAAGCGGATTTAAAAGCACTCACAGAGAGGCTTCTGCTGCTGTTACACATGTCTCTCTCACACATGTCTCCCACAGATGGATCTCTCTCATAACACACCAGAATGCCCTCAGACTATACTGCACATTCTGAGACTCAAGACAGTCAGCTTTATCACAAAACATTTTTTCTGAGCAGCAAACAAACCAGAAATCTCAGAATTTGATGTGTGTCTGTTTGATTCTACTGCATCCTTGACTGGATTCAGTTAAACCAAGGAGAGGCAAGACAGATTTATTTAACTCTGACATCATACTGGCCTGATTCAAGTGTAAACATCTGGGTTTAAAGCAGAATTTACCCATCAGTACTAAGGAGAGGGGAAGAAAGTTGCAGGATGAGTATCAAGACAGAAATCAGGACTCCCACACAGGGCAGGCAGACTTCCAGGCCACAAGTGGCGGCAGGGTTGACAGTGTAGGCTCAGATTGTCCTCCAGATTGGAATAGAGAATCTTTTTGGTGACAAAGTTTTTATGCAAGGTTGAAAAAAGTCTTTAAATGTGTTATCGTGATGACAACACCTCTAATATTCTAGTTTTAGACAGGAAGTCATTCTTATGACACACTGTAACCCAGCACTAAAAAGAAACTAAGGAGTGGCCTGCAGCTCCAATGGGAAGAGACAAGGGGGGGGCTTATAACAACAACAATGTGATCAAGGTTCTGATAACCCAGCAGAGAATAAGCAGGGGACAATAGAGTAACCCGATGTCACAGTGTTGGCAGCGTTAGGGTGTGATTGTGCAGAGGGAGTAACTCAGAGCAGCACGTCAACCAGACACACTAGTACCTCTGTCTGTGACTGATTACTGTGCAACAGACTCAGCTTTTTACATTTTTAAGCACTGCCCAGCATTTTTTAGTATTCACACAAAAGAATGGTGAAGTCACAGCAGCAATGTCACACACTTTTGTTAGAACAATACTGGATTACATCCACTGCCTTCTAATCTGACTTTGAAATATTAAGACAATCAAAATATGAGCAGAGTAAACCTGAAATAAGTTTAACATTATATATTAATATTATAATTATCTGTACTGAAACAGGACAATTATCTAATGGACAGCAGGTCTGTACAGAAAGAAGGTCGGGCTGCTAAATGTCTGCACACAGGCTCGATTATTAACCAGCTCTGTTCAATCAAATCATCATTTAACTAAACCAGATGCATGAAATTAGACAAAGAGTCCCACCAGAAGGAGGTCAGACCAAGTGACTGAAATGCTGCAGTCTGGAGGTATTAGAAAGCTTTGTGGAGGTTAGGGGTGGGCGATATGGCAAACATTTTATATCACGATTCTTTAATGATAAAATCACGAGTCCTCATGGAGCCTCTTCATCAAATGCCTGCGTTATTGATTTGGTGACGTCATTAGCTGTTGCCTCTGTCTGCATCTGAGGTACACACGTGGCCCTCCCACTGCACACACACACACAGGTGCTGACGGCACAACAGCAGCGAACCTGAATATAACGAGCTGGTAATGTTCAGAGAGGTGGGCGCGTACGCGCTCGTAGCATTATAATACACGCGGCCCTTCCACTGCGACACACGTCGCGCGCAAACACACACACACACACAGGCTTAGAACACGCGCAGTACCGAACATAAAGGTGGAGTTCGTTTTAGGGACCAGTTCCTCCGTTCTCTTTTCGTTTTCAGCCGTAGCTTCCTAACAGAGAGGCTGTCATTGGTTGGTCGTGTTCACATTAAGCGCACTGAGAGTTGGACGAGTGAAAAAACTCATGCGTCTGCGCGAACATAGAACTGCAATTAATAGAAGGTGCTCTATGGACGATAAAACGATCTGTCCGTTCTGGTAGATCAAATCCTTCACGATCATTTATCGTCAAATCGCACACCCCTAGTGGAGGTATTAGTTAAACAATAGTAAACCAATAAAGGGTGACCTTCCTAAATTCTGCCAAAAACAGCATAACAACCCTAAATAAGATCTTCTTCTTCTTCTTTGGACACAGCCAATCATCTGACCACCACCTAACTCTGTCCTTGGCATCCTCTTTTCTCGCACTCTTGTCAAAAGGATCCATATGTCTCTTCAGTGACCTTCCTCTTGACCTCTTTTCTGGCAGCTCCATTTCCAACATCCTTCTACCAGCATAACCACTATCCGTCCTCTGCACATGTCCAAAGCATCTCAGTCTGGCCCTCTGATGTCTTAGACTTTAAATGCCCCTCTGTGGATTTGGATGGGGTGGAGGGGGACAGCGAGGCAGACAGCTACCTTGTGATGCACTCAAAGTGGCCCCAACCTTAATTAAATGCTGAACTAATATAATTTAAATGAGTGAGTAGAATTTGTACTGTTATAAACATGTTTATTTTCTCCAAGAACTGCTTTTACAGATTGGTGCTTTCCTGCTGAGTGATGTTTGAATAGGTTTTGTATGTGTTTGCGGCTTCCGGTTCAAAAAACGCCTGAGAAAGCAAAAACACTAAAAATATCTGCATATACTGTATTATATACGTTACACTGAAAGCCAGGTGAGAGGAGCAGCTGCGTCAGCTCGTGATGTCGGCCACACTCTTACCTGCTTTTGAGTCGAGCCTGCGCCTCCTCAAAATCATTTCTGAGGAACAGATCCAGGGCAGCCATGCAGTCCTCCAGAGCCAGTGACAGGTCTGAGCGCGAGCACCTGCATGAAAAACACAAAATCTGAATGAAATAATGCTGGAAACACAGATGGTTAGTTGAACACAGGCAACCTGAGCCATACTCCAGAGAGTGCTTTGCTGTTAATGTTGCTGCTGTTTGTATCACACTGCACATTACAGAAGGAATCAGCATAAATCACAGCTGCTGAATAACCACCTACAATTCCTAAAAATAAATACAGACTGCAGCCATTCTGACCAGGATCTGTGATTACAGGTACAGAACAGACGCCCTCAATGACTGATGATAATGCTGCTCTCTGTTCATTACGTGCTGCACATGATGCTCACGTGACCGGTATGTATCATGGCCAAACCGAGCACAAGTCATGACTGAGACTCATCACATGGTTCTACCACCTCACCTCACGGTGTGAGCGTCACACAGCATGTGAAAAACACATTAACAACATAATGAATTAGAGAAAACAAATGAAGCTGATGGTGGAGCTGAACTAATGAACGTCAGGAGGGTTAGATTAAGATGATTTATTTACTTAATTTGAAATATGACTTGTTTGTTGTACATAATAATGTTTCTTCTTAGAATTTGTTTTTTTTGTGTTAAAATGCATCAGTGGGACATTTTCAGCCACACAAGTACACAGAAACTAAGCAAACACACCTACGACAAATGTGTACGACAGTGGTGACTAATGCATTTTACACTGGGGGCTATTAGAAACACAGGAGGACTACAAACCCATCTCAAACACACACGCACACACGCACACACACACACTGCTACCACCATGACCGAGAGGCAGACACACTGCTGCAGTGCTGGCTAATGACATGCGGGTGACTGCTGTGTTCACCATATGACCAGCAGCAAGCTGAGCTTCCTGATAACAGCACAGGGACGGCCGCTGTCAGGGAAACGTATGAATGTGTGATCACTGAGTATGACATATGTTTGTCTGCTACATTTACTGAGGTGTTAGAGCAAACACACACACACACACACACACACACACATACTAACAAACACAAACAACAAGGTTAGCCTGTGCTGCAAATTAATAAGATGCTGAAAAGTGAGTGCCTACAGACAACTAAAGGGATCAATAATAAAAGCAGTAATAATTGGTGTACTTCTGTTACTGATTTCAAGGATAATGCAGCAGAGTCACATGTTCTCCTCTGCTGAGCTTCTCTACTGTTTTCTCTGAATGAGAGTCACTTCACTAAAAGCAACAAGCCTGCAGAAAAACAAGCAGCAACAGCTAATGGCATCAATTTATATTTTTAAACAGAACACATCCGATTTGTTACAGCTCATACACACTATCTGCACTGACTTCAGTCATTTGTTACACATTTGGCACTGTTGAAAAATTCTGAACTCATGCACATTAATGCCACTTTATTCATGGCGAAAAGATGTCTTGCTTGTACACTTGATTCAAAAAGCATCAGTGTCTACTGAAGTTAGCATGCTAACAGGCTAGCTGTACACTTTGTGGAATCTAACCAAATGACCAAGTCAGCCAAGGTCTAACAAGCCAAAGAAAGCACCCCAGCTACAGGTGTCTGTGTCAAGTATAGACATCATCCCAACACTCACCATGTATGAGGAAGTGGTAACCATGGACTGTATACTATATCTAACAGCAGCAGACTGCACACTGAGAAGTAGATGTGGCTTAGCTGCAACGATCACAACACCACATTTCAGCTCCATGGGCTCACCTCATTTTGTGCCGACAGAAATAAAGCTGTGTGCAGTGAAACCTGGTTATAGTGGGCTAGTTTCTAATTAGCGTTTGTGTCATGTTCCTGTTTTGTATCATGACATAAAATGAGTAGTATTATACATAATTCACCATCATTAAACACCAGTAAACACAACTCTGAAAGTGGCCTTAGCATCTCTCAAGCTATTTAACATAAACAACAAGTTGCTCCTTTGACCAGCAGGTAAATGTGCGTGTTGTGTCATTATTTGTCATATCTTCTGTTCTTCTTTGGATTAAGTTTGGTATCTCACCAGTCACACAAGTTGTTTTGTTACCAGCTTTATCCTTTCCTTAAAGCTGGAAGCTAGTCCGACTGGTACTGACTGAATGAAAAAACACATTCTGGCAAAGTTCACACTTTGAACACAACCTGAGGCCTGAGGACATTGAAAGGGACATGGACCATTTCTCAGTCAGTGAGCAACAATTATCACACAGTACAGGACTCTGTCTTTAAAATGCAGGGAATAACTGACAATTATGTGTAATGAAGAAAAAGGCATGATAACCACCAGAGTGGGTTAGGCTCAGGATGTGCATACCACGCATTGTCCCACTAATTTAATTGGGTTTCAATTCAGTAAGCCTGAAATTCTGAGTTGATTTCTCCAGAGAGCAACTTGCACAATGATGATCATTATCAGCCATACAAAGACACACACACACACACACACACATAAAACTACTATGAATATGCACTTCACTGCATCACATCAACATCCTTCTAAGGGTGACGAAGCATTAGTTTGGAGCTTACACACATTCATACAGCTGTTATAAGAGCTTTAGAGGCCGCGCTGCGTCGAGCAGCTACGAAAATAAACCGAGCGAGTTTGTCCACATGCCTCAGTGTCTCTCTCTCTCACACACACACACGTTTTCTCTTCACATGACGATGGGAAAAAAAGCGAAAAAAGACACAGAGGCTGACTGAATGACAAACGCACATCCTCCCAACACACAGTGAGTATCTTACCCGTTTGACAGAGTGTCTTCCTCTCCTGACATTTTCATCTGGCAGAGTGTATGTGTGTGTGTGAAGGAGAGACAGAGAAAAAGCCAGAAGTAAAGATAATTGCAGAAGTAAGCGTGAGTCTGCGGCCTTTCCAGCAGTGCTGTGTAATGATCTGTGTCTCTTTCTGTAGCAGCAGAAACCAGAGGAGAAGCAGCAGAAGGGCAGGCTGGTAGAAGAGAGAGAGAGAGAGAGAGAGAGAGGGGGAGAGGCAGAGGAATGAATGAGAACGAGGGGAAGGGAGGAAGAGGTAGGACCAAGCAGCAACAGCAGCCCCTAATAAGATTGGGATGACTATCACACATGAGGAGAGAATGCACAGTCTATCTGTGCTGCCCCCAACACACACACACAGACACACACACAGAAAAACTGTCCCACCTACTTCCGATCATCACCCTTATGCTACACACTGCAGTCTCAGCTCTGATTGGTTCATGCTAAATCAGGGGTGGGGCTTAAACTGCCCAGAACTCACAGCAAGAGGATTTTATATAAGATGTGAAAGTGCTAAAAAAGCACAGCTGGGAGGAAGAAAAGAGTACGAGCTAAAAGAAGAATGTTCTTCACTGTCAACACTGACATAAAACTTCCTGCTACTAAAAGTGCAACAGGAACAAGATGCGAAGAAATAAACAGCTGCTGCTGGGCTGCGAGCTCAGCTGGTCAGGTCTGACTGCTGCAGTCACAGAGACTGAACACTGCAGCAGGCACAGAGTCCAGAAATAGAAGACATAGATGCAGCAGCACAGGTTCAGAGTAAAAGCACAGTGTCAGGAGTTATGTTGTTGTATCCCATTAACAGTGCATCTATCGGAGTATGTGAGAGAAGGCCTCATCTGGGCACACAAGAAGTGACTGATAAGTTTGTGGCCTTAAGAAAGAGCAGCTCAGCGAACATTTAAAATAGAGATCTGTTTTTTGTAGAAGCTGAAGTCCTTAGGGAAGTAGTACCCTGACGGTGTCAAATGAGGTAACTGCATGGACACGTTCTGTGGAGATACCCAGCTCTGTGGGCTCCTGTGTTGTCCTTGTGGACATCTGTCCTCAGGCAGATCTTGTGAATGTCTATTTCCTCAGACTTGTGATTTTTCAATTATCCATACAGAAATACCACAAACCTTATTGAATAGCTGAACTGTGAGAGCTGCATAAATCATCTGCTTCTTAGACCACAGCGTCAAACCTCCCTCACACTTCACTTGATCTCATAAGCTCATTAAAACTCAATCAGCAGAGACCAAGTAGAAAATGATGAGCGTGACAAATGTTGTGACATGAGTTTGAAAACACTCATCTCATTCTTCTTTGTAAAAACAGCATGAAACATTTCTACAAATTCTTCTACACTTACAATCTCTCATAATGGCCCATAAAAACATCATCACAAGAGCAGAGCACTTTGCAGAGCTCAGCTCAGGAACAACAGGGAAACCCATCAACACTAATAGAGTGCAAAAAACAGGGTGCTGTGTGAGGAGAGGAAAGGAGAGGAATATGATTTGATGCTCCAGAAATGCTGCTATTATAACAATTTCGGCTTTTTAACATGCAAAATGATCATATTTGAAAAGCAGTTAAGTATAAGTCTGTAGTCTTTTTTGACAAAAAACAGCTTCCAATCTGTTCAGAATTTCAGCAAACACGTCTCTGCGACATGCTGTGTGAGTTCACGCTGTGGCCTCTTACCCATTCGATGGATTTGTTGACTCCTGAGCATCTTCGCTGTCTGGGAGCTGTAACCTGAAACAGAGGAACAAAAAAAGGCCGTTCAGAGGAAAGGGGCTAATCAGAGGGGATGACAGCCAGCTCAAAGGCCTGCTATTGTTAGAGGAACACGATCGTCAGAGCCGAGGACACTCTCAGGCTGCACTGTTCTCACAAAGATTTACTGATTTCTCAGATATTAATCGGTCAGTTTGGGAGCGGTTTGGTCATTTTCCTTAATGTGATTTTAAGACACTCACTTGAAGTCTGTGATGATGGGATCCAGGTCTGGACTGTTTATGACTGACAACCTGAGATAAGAAATAGAAAGTCACATGTTTCATTTCACTGTGAGAGTTGTTGTCTTTTCATCTTATTGTTCGTGACTGTAAGATCAAATGACTGGTGTGCACAATGTGAACGTACCGGCTCGGGGAGTTTGGGCTGACAGGGATGTCTTGTGCCTGCGTGGCGTCCCTGTGAAGAGCGCCAAAGGTCAGCTTAGAGAAAATAGTTACGGAAGCTTCTCATGATGGTGAGAAGAGGGCGTTACACTGAGGACTGAAAGTCATCAGCAACAAGGAAAATAAGACAAGGCTTCACATCTGAGTTCAAATGTTTGTAATTAAAACTTCAGCAAATAATCATTTTCAGGGACCCTTGGGCCCTTCTCAAGGGTCACAAGGTAAACCTGAGGAGTCAGTCGATTAATGAGAAAGGAAACAGGAAATAAAACTAAATGATGACAAAAAAAAGTCCATGATTTGAACGATTTCCTCTTTATAGACTAAACAGTTATTCAGTTGACCATGAAAATTCCAGAGGCCCCGTGGGTGTAGTGTTTACTCTGTGACAGTACGTGTATGTTTCATTTTGTAAATGTTCCTAATGTTTTGTGAGTTAACAACATGTTTACACATGCATGCTGTATTTCTAACTTGGAGTGTCACATAAAGGGAATTATAGGGCAGACACTAAAGTAAGTAGTAAGTACTTTAGTTACATGAAGCATTTTCACATAGTAGCTTTATGATTATATGTGCTTCTATACGGTAATCAGTGGTTTAATAGAACATAATAATAATAAGACACACACAATGCGTCCCAACGACCACAACGTTATCTAAACAACAAAGACATCAGCAGCACATGAGGACTTCTACCGTAAAGTGCGATTAAGATCCGCCACTGTGGAAACAAGACGTGTAGCGACAGGGTTGACTGATGTCTGAAGGCTTTCTGTCTACTCACTTTTTGTTGTCATCTTTCTTCACGCTTCTCCTCAAGCTGCTGATAAAACTCATTCCACAGCGCTGGGATCCGGCGACACGGCCGAGGACGCGGACGGAGCAACTTTACGCGGCGGGCATGGATGGACGCGCGGAGCGGCAGGAGAGCAGCGCAGCGGCGCACGGTTCACCTCACAGGGACACGAATGAAAGCGCAGCGGCTTCCTCCTTCCTGACGTGGAAAGGTGCGCTGTCCTCATTAACATATCAATGACTTTCCTATTATAATATACAGGAATGTAGCAGCTGTCTGCGAGGTCCTAAAGCCCTCCATGTTACAGCAAGGTGGCACAAACACGTGACAGAGGCAGCATTAGAGACGCATGAAAGACGATATCAATACAACCCTTTAAATAGACCTAATTCCAACATAAAGCGTTTGATTTGACCTACTTTATTCTATTCTATAAACAGGTCTGCTTTTGTTCTAACACATTCTTAATAGTATGATTGGCTTTTCATTAATAAAAGTCATAACTTTGTTATTTTATTGTGCCCTTAAATTTGTGCTTTATCTCTACAAGGTTATTAGTTTGATTGCTGATGCTAGGCTATTGTTCTTCGCCTTCGTTCCTTCTTTCTTTCTTTCTTCCATACCTATTTCAAGCTACAGACTCCATTTTAGTCTTATGACGCTCATTAGATGCTGCTCTATCAAACTTGTATTCAGAATTTTCTAATTCCGAATCGTTTCCGCACGCCAGGCTCTCAAAGTTGGAGTGGTTTTTGAGGTCTCTGCTGTTACCATGGTGACAGGCTGACACACAGAGGCATACAAAGCTCTGAATTGCTCTGATTCTCCAGCAATTCAGAGCAATCCTTCACATCAACGTTCAGAGCAATGCTTCAGCTGCAGCAATCAAAGTTGAATTTTCTTCAGGAAATGCCCTTTTCTAGTTTAGTCTGATGTTGAACCTCCAAAGACAGACAGAAGCTGTTTTCTGCCAGAGACTACTTAAATAAAACTGTACAAGCTGCAAAACTACACATTTTAATATTTATTCTGTTTCAATTAAATGCATTACATATTCTGGCCAAACTTCTCAATAATGATTCTTCTTACAAGTTAGAAAATACAAAATAAAATACAATTAGCTGAAGTCTTAAAAAGCCTTTGAGCTAGAAACATAAGTGGTTGTTGATTTGAAGTCTGTACAAAGGACATTAACACATACTTTAAATGTGAGACAATGACTGTATGCATGACGAGAGGCTCAGAAGACAAACATGCAACTAATGCTTTCTTGTATTTACAATAAACTTGAATATGAGAGAGGCTGCATTCAGAGGGAGGCGGCGGTATCAGAGGAACAAGCTCCTCCACCAGTGAGGCTCAGGACAGTCAGAACTGGAAGGTTGTGCAGGATTTGGTCAGAGAGGAGCAAAGATAATGAAAACAAATTCCCTCATCAGTCACAGCATAAAGCAACTTTCTGTGAGAAGCAAAGACAGAATGTCCGGCCGGTTGGTCACCTGCCGTGTGGGTAATGACGGGCATGAGGAGGCAGGATGTCGTTGCAGCACCAGCAGGTTTTTTTTTTTTTTTTTGCAAGTGAAATCACCACAGGTGCACACACAGACAATACACTGCTCCACACACCCCTTCCACTGAACACACTTAAGACTGAAAGCTCATAAAAAAAGCTCCAACGTTGAAATGGACCTAAAGTAGTGAAGTAACAATTGCACAGTTATAAGTGAGATTACATTTTAAATGCACATAATCTCAAATATAATAATAAAAAAAACATCCACTCTGCTGATGAACCCTCAGACGCGGCTGTCACTTACAGATCAGTCAGGGTGAACAACACCATCCATTCAAATGTTAAAATGCAGTTTAGCCCAAAATCAAACATTTATCCATCTACATTGTTTTGGTGTGACATATTAACTGTGGTAAGTCCCTTTCTATAAATCCACTGACCTTGCTGTGCGTATTTTCACGGTGAAACTATTTCCAAACTGCACCCAGCAGCCGTATGACTGCACAGAAGGCAGCATACATCCACCCATGACGGCCGTCTCATGCTGCTTGTGACAGTGTGACTGATTTAATGGTGTCCTCCTCAGCTGAGCCATAATACTCATTACAGGAAGGAAGGATGCATTCTGCTGCAACACACCCTAACAATCTAGATGGATAAACACTTATATGGGTTTTTTTCATTTGAGTTACTCAATATATACATTCATTGATGACAACAACCTCCTATTTTGCAGCTACATCTCAACAATAAACATTCTTTCACATCCAACTTGAAGATAATTAGAGACAACGTCAGATATCGGGGAGTCTGGCATAATGTGGTGCAACCTAGATTTTAATGCAATTAACTGTGAGGTTATGGAAAACAAAATAAAAGGTTCTAACACTGACTTGTTAGGCTAAGAAGTAAGAAGGAAGTAGTGACATGTTAAAGAAAAATAAAGAAGCTAAACCTGGCAGCTGTGGCAGATTGTTCAGTATAAGTCTGTGTTTCACATCTCACAGGACTGCTTACTTCCAGTTAGGAATGTGAACCATGTTCTGACTGAAACAACACATGGTCACTCCTTTTTAAAAATGACAAACATACATGAATACACAGCTACGATTTGTTGCATGCAGCCTTACATTTACCAGCTTACTGTGGTTGTTTTTAGGACATGAAAGCAAGCAAGAAGAAAGCTGGAGGAGGGGGCGGAGGTGTGGGGGGGATTTCAGAGTTTTATAAAATGAACTACTAAACTACTACTATTAAAATCTCACAACAAGAGATTTAATAAAAATGTAGTGAGACTGGTTAGCAGATAAAAACTTTCTTTTGAAAAATCTACTTCTGAGTGCATGTTTTAATAAATTACATTCTGAATGTGGCTTTCTGTCACAGCCTGTTTTTGAAACCAACGGAACATGTTAACACTTGAAAATCCATTTTAACAATCCATTCTTTAGAACAAACACCATCATCACAGGATGGATGTAGATGTGATACTGCAATGCCAGTGGACAGTGAACAGCCGGAGGAGGAAGAGGAGGGTGTTCCAGAGGTTTAAGTCTCTCCATGGGGTCAGCAGCTGCTGCTGATTCAGTCCTATACATTCCCCACTTTACTTTGGTGCTTTCTGGACTGGGTCAGGCTGTGCTGTGCCGTGCCAAGCCAGACCGGAGGAAGGGGGATTTCTCAGGAGAGTTCAGACTTGCTGAGAGCAATGGCCAGCTCCAGGTCTTCTTGTTCCTGCTGGGTGAGCCTGGCAAGTCGCTCCTTTTCCTCTCGCTCGCTCTCGCGCTTTGCCCACTCTATCATGTCTTCCTCTGTTGGATACTGCTCCATGCAAACAGAAAAAAAAACAAAAACAAACACACACAATGGGTGTAGTTCTAACACTGAGAAAAACCCCCTGACTGCAGACTGTTTTTGACAGTACAAATTTAACTATTTATCTGTGACAGGGAGTTGACATGCACAATATCAGAAGCCATAGACACACGCCTGGATGAGTCGAAATCAATGTCATTCACTTCTGCTTAAGAAATATGTGGTCGAAACATTTGAAATGGCTGTCTCCAATCTACAAAGGCACAACTAACAGAGAAGGCTATTGAAATCCATTTCCTTTGATCCAAGTGACCATGACAAAGACTGCCAAAATCAGGCATATGTACATAGAAACTTTTCATCCAGGCATGTGATAGGGACAAAAGTAAGAGCTGAAGAAAAACATGCAACAGCTGGGCCCTCCACCGAGGATAACCTAGTCATATGAGCCCAACATTGTTGTCACTGACATGCAGTGTGTCAACAAGTTCATTAATCTGAACGAATGACAGACAGAAGCAACACAGTGTGTATCCAGCCATGCAAAGGAAAGTAAGCAGCAACCACTATCAGCGTCTGATCATTTTGGTGCACTGTACATGAAACATGCATGATGAGAAGAAACACGGAGTGGATTTAACAAAAGGACATGCAGCCACTTCTCTCAGAGAACAGTCAAATTTTCCAGTCTGAAGTGCTGAATTCAAACACCTAACGTCTTTTACATCCAGATGTAGTCTGAAGTTCTTTTACAGAATAATGTACAAAAATAAATCTACCACAAGCTGTTGTTTACCTACCACAGTGTGCATGTTTAGCTGACTTACTGTAACATCAGTGGTGAATCAACACATTCAAAAGAGTACCACGCTGTAGATTCCTGGAAACATGACTTCCTTGTTTCTTTGTAGCTACTTGTCTCATTGCAATATGAAAACATCCTGATATCATCTTAAATTCTATTCCAATTGATTTCGAATCCATTCGTCTGTGTTTACAGTAGTAAGTGCCATTTAGGAGATTCGTAAAAGTAAAAATGTTTTGGAAAATGGTCAGCAATAACTAACTAGCACAAGTGATAAAAAAAATGAACCAACATGCAACAAAAACATGCTCCTCCAAGCTCTGGGACTGATGTTATGGATGCACACAGAAGTCAGAGATGGTGCCCTTGATTCAACTCCTTTATTAAACATCTTTGACAGAGTTGCAAAGACAGAGAGAGAGAGAGAGAGAGAGAGAGAATACAGGCGATCTGCTACTGCTGACCAGACAGGGCTGAGACGGAAATGAACTGATGCATGGGATGAATGGATAAACTGAGAGGATGCATGTTTAAATAAAAATAAATAGCGGCAGAGTAAAAGGGGAAGAGACACTGAACTAAGGATTGGTGTGAAATGAAGAGGAGCCAGACAATCAAACTTACAGTTAGTGTGTGCAGGTCAGGGTTTAACAGGGACATGCGGGTCATGCGACAACAGAGGCACAGGAATCAACACTGTCTTTTTATCTAGTCATCCATCCCAATGTCACAGCTTGACCATTCATTTCCATGCAGCATTACATAGAAACAGGCTGAGGACACTGAGTACTGCTTAACACTGTGACTGACGGCCCAAGGCAGAAGGAGATTAGTTACATACAGCTCTTGTTACATGCATGTGCAGGTTCAACTCTTGGGTGTGATTTTGCAGTAAGTTTGATCCCAAATAATGGAAAACTGCAAGTCACCAGGAATATGGACACTACAAAATGAATACTTTGCACAGTCATCTAACAACTCTGTCTACTATGACAGCAGGGCAGCATGCTGTAAAGGTGGCTGCTGAATTCAAACGCATTCAACCCCTGTGTCTCAGCTCATCCTTAAAAAGGACACAATCCGAGTCCTATGACTAGGACTTCCTACTAGCATTACCAAAGTGCTTCAACTGTCACCTAGTAACCACAAATACTCATATGCATACTTCATACTTTTCAACCACCTCTTAGATCAAAAAACTTTAGCATTATCACTTCTTGAGTTGTATGTGTATGTAGGAAGATCTGTATAATCCTCTTTACCTCAGGCCACAGGCTTATTAATCAACCCTTGTATTTACTGAATATCAGCTATGATAATTATGTTGTTTCCTTTCATTTTTAAAAGATTTACGACTTATAAGTTAACTTATGAAGTCATCACACGGCACTTATTAAATGCAGGCTGTCTGCAGCGGAGAATTAGTGACTTTGTAAAACAATGGTAGCTGCATGACACCGTGTGAAACAGGATTCACCTCACTTTGCAGCTCATTAGTTCAGGTCAGATGATGACTTGTCACATTAAACAGGCTGACTGTGGGATATATTGACTCTGAGTGCACCTACTGGTGAGACTTTGAATCACCACTGCAGTGCAGACCGATAACCTGAGGTGACATCACTGTTAAAAGTAGCATAAAATCTTCCAGTGAAAACCCTTATAGTACCATTGATACAAGCTCACACATGCACAGGCTGTAATGTCAGCGAGCTGTGGGATGGCTAACAAAAGTCAAACACAAGCAGCCTCTCATCTCTCCATTCACTGCCAAACATTACTGGGTTGCTTTTGTAAAGATTTATGTGCATAGTAATACATTTGCAACCACAGATTTATTAGATTGAATGCAGATCGAATATATTAATTGATCTTTATTCTCTATATGGCCTTACACAAGGACAAAGTCAGGCAGTGCAATTTCTATGATAATTCTTGGAATCTCAGTAAGAAAGATAAATTGAGGAAATACTGTGTTGATAATACGGAGCTACAATATAAAGAAGCAGCAGGGAGGATAAGTATAAGCAAACCTAAGATTCAAAACATTTTGTTAGAATCAAATAAGCCCAACTATGAATGCTTACATCAGTTCAGTTCTTTGGGGTTTTTACTGGCAGTGGATGGAGTGACTTCAAAAGCTGGCTGGATTGGCTCGATACTTATAACATTATTGAAAAGCTACATGTGATTTATTAGCGAGAGAAAAGAGAGGAAGGTGTGACTATTGACACTCAGGAGGAGGTGAGGGAGATGGCGAGAGGGAGGTGCTCACTTTGTCAAAGCTGGCAAATCGGTCAGCTTCCCGTACGTTGTGACGAGGAGGGGAGGAGGGGGCGAAGGGGTCAGCTAAAGGATCCTTTGCAGGCAGGGAGGAGGAGGAGAGGTCTCCTGAGGTCTGAGGGAGGAAGTGCCCTCTTCGATGGAAGGACTCAGAGGACTCTGTTCTAGAGATGGACGATCTCTTACCTGATAAGGCACACACAGGCAGGTTTTATTGTTACTACATCTCCTATCAGAGTCTAATAGCTACAGAGTAAAATGTGGACCCGTTTGATGGTAAGATCAACATGCACTGACCTGGAGGTGGAGGAGGGGGTCTTGTTGGTGTACCCGTCTTTGGTGGCAGGGCTGGGGGAACATCAGAGCCGGCAGACTGGTTCTCTTCCTGGTACAGGTTCTTGCTGTTGATGCTGAATTGGTCAGCACCATTTGACTGGAACAGAAGGGTCACAACAAATCAAACATAAAAAGGTACTCAAGTATGACCGCACACACACAGGTAGTTTGTCATCAAGTGTGCAAACACTGTATGGGAGACCCGAAGCTTTGAACTGAGATGTAAATTTAACACAAATGAGACACCTTTTTTCTACACACAGTTTGAAATAAATGATTGAAATATTTCCCCCCTGGGTTTACGGTAAATGTATGTTTAAGCATCACAGCAGTTTCCTCCTGCAAAACCACAACACATCAACTCAGTCTTGAGTTTTAGGTTTATTAATTATATTATATTATAGTATTAATTTTAATACCAGTATAAAAACCACTGATTGTGTTTCAAATAATTTAACAGTCACATTCTTCATTATGTTTCACATCAAACTACTAGGTATTAGAAGCACAGAAATTACCTTTGCCAAGGCACTGAAATCTGCAAACCCCCCGCCAAATGATTCATTACCAAACACAGCAGCAAACGGATCTGAAACACATTCACAAAAAGTGGCTGAGCACAGCAGACATTTTATTTTATTTTTATGCAATAGCTGCAATGGGATGTATTAACCAGATGATGGCACCACATCACAATCCTACCTGGATCTGAGCTGGCATTCACTGTAGTACCTCCTGGAGCAAATGGATCATTGATTGCAGCAGCGTCCTTCTACAAACACATACAGCTTTCTATCACATAAATGCGTCACATCACTGATCATTACGACCATTTTCATCAGTTCCACTCACCACTGCCAGTTCAGAACTTGGTGGGGAGCAGCTAAAAGGATCCATCCCGCCATCTTGAGAACTAAACAGGTCTGCTTCACCCATGGTGTTTGCTTTGCCTCCAAATGGGTCTGAGTCGGCCACATTGTTCCCTGTGGAGCTGAATGGATCCTTGGAGGCTAAAGGTGGATTGCTAGGTTTAGAGGCAAAGAGATCTGGACCTGCAGCGGGGACAGCTGCTGTGTCATTCATCTTGGCTGCAAACAGGTCTGGTTCAGGCATACTAGTGGTGGTACCAAATGGGTCGGCTGCAGCAGAAAAGGGGTCCTCTGAGGAAAAGGGGCTGCTGGAGTTCTGTGTGAAGAAAGAGTCTGCTGCAAAGGGGTCTGAGCCTTTGAATGGATCGCCTCCAAAAGGATCTAAACAGATAAAAATAGGATAATATCAATGTTACTAACTGTAGCATTACGGCAAACAAAAGATGGACGTTTATTTACACAGGTGGGCGTATGACTTGAATAAATTACCTCCAACATCTGTTTTTCCAAAAGGATCATCTTTAAATGGATCATCTACAAAGAAAAAAAAACATCAGTCTGACATTTTCAAACTTTGATTACAGGTGAAATCATCAGGATGATCTCTATGAGGACTTACGATCAGTGAAGGGGTCTGAATGGAAAAAGTCCATCTCAGGCAGACTGGGGGGGCTGGTCTGCGGCGGCAAGGAGCGAGGGTTAGCTTGAGGTGGTAACGAGGGGGCAGTGGGTTCTGAAGACTCCGCAGGTTCCCGTTTGATCTCTAGCTCTGGTGTTGCAACCTGTTAAGCAGGCACAAGACTCAGATGAAAAGCTCAAACATAACAGTAAAAAGTGTGTTTAATTAATTCCTAAAAATCTGGTCACTGCATCCAGAGGCATTAATATTTCAGTCACTCTGGAATGTTACCTTTGGTGGGCTTTTCTTAGGTGATTCCTCATCATTTTCTACAACCTCAAGACAGACATCAGGTACAGGGCTGCTGTGTTCCTGGAGACATTAGAAGACAAGACAGCAATGACTTCATGTTATATTCATATATACATTATTACTGTATTTTGTATCACACACACTGTATCAAAGAGTTTTGTGTAATTTTGAATCATTTGTCAAATATTTTTATTAAGAGACACAACAACTGCAGTTGTTGCATGAAGTAATGCTGTACAGAAAACTGGTAGAAAAAATTTACCCTAACTGTGCTTTCCCGTGGCTTGGCTAGGGTCGATAGACTACTGTACAAATCACCAGTAGCTAGACTGGTGTAGAGATTGTCCAAGGGGTCAGGTCTTGGTTTTTCCTCCTCTGGACTCTCTTCCTCCTTTTCTTCTACTTCCTCTTTTTCATTCACTTCCTCTTTCTCTTTTTGATCCGAGTGTTCTTTCTGCTGGCTGCAGACAGCCGTTGGCTCCATCACTTTCAGCTCTTGAGGATGATCTTCCTGGAAGAGGTCCTGCTGGAAGGGGTCCACCTGGTGCATCTCTGCTGTGGGGACTGCTGATCCATTGACCATTACAGGGGAGCTGTCTTCCAGAGCTCTCTTCCAGCTAAGCTGTGCAGTCACTGACCTCTCCTCCACCTGAAGATCGTTTAATTTCTGTTGAACCTAAAGGTGAAAATAACACATGCAGAAGGTGGTTACGCACATTTTCAAAAAGCATTCAGACACTGAATCATTTTAGGAAATAAAAAACAAAGTACAGTAGGTGCATCCTTTCCATCAGATCCATGTGAGACTGACAAATGCTTCCTGTGTAAAGATAGAGAAACACTTCCTGAATGTCTGACCTGTGCAACCTGCATGAAGGAGTCACGCACAGACTCCTGAAGAGGAGTGAGCTGCTCCTGGGCAGCCTGGACCTTCTCCTGCAGCCTCCTGCTCTCGTCTTGTAAAGCCAGGAGTTCCTCTCGTGCCTGGACCAGCTCCTCCTCATACTGACATATTCTCTGTTCCTGGTCCTCATGCTCTGACTGCAGCGATGAGATCTGAATGGACAAATTGTAATTATTATGTTTGGTTGTTTGTGAAAAGTTTAATAAAACCACATAAAAAAGTAAACCTACAAGGTTGGTCTCTTGGCTGGTTTGTTGTCGAATGTGTGTAAGCTGCTCCTCTAGGGAGCTCTTCTGTTGGTCCAGCTCCTCTAAAGCCTCCTGGACCTTCTGACGCTGAGCCTGGAGTCGCTGCAGCTCCTCGCTCTCTTTCGCCACTTCATCTTGAAGGTCCTGTAAAGAAAGAGCCAAAAATGAGTCAGGTGGATAAATAAGTCACTTGCAAAGCCTGTAAAGCAGAAACAAACCCTGAGGATACAAAAGTAAACATGTCAGCTGTATGGATCTTTAGTAGCAGTAGTCAAACATATAAATAAATGAAACAATGGATTCAGTTGTAGAGGTTATTTTAAATGCAGGTGGCTGAAGGGAGCAGAGAAGCCAATCTGCTTAATGACTGTTGGTACTGTTTCTATGAGATATGTTCAAATTCTTTTAGGTTAGAAAAAAGTAGAAGCACTGATAACTGTATGTTGTAAATTAATGCACAGTGCCTCAGCTCTGTGGGGTAAACACATTTAACTATGTGAAAATGTGTGCACTAATACTACCATCTAGTGGGCACAAAGGCAAACAGCACACTAAAAATGACTAATTTTTTAATCCAAGATACCAAAATAGAAATCTGTATGCCCAACAATTGCTGGACTACGCATGTATATTGAAGCATTAATGTGTAAGGTTTTCTAATATTGACTCACATCAACCATCACTTGTTGTAATTAAAAAAAATACTTCCCTAATTAGATGTTAGCTGTTTAACTGAAGATGTTGTGAAGCTGATTTTTAAGACTCTGAATCTAAAGCCTCAAATACGTTATGAACCCCAGAGGAACTATGCAGTCTTCAAAATGACACCAACCAACGCACACAACATGGGTTGTCCAGGAATAACAAAGAAAAAAAACAATGCAGTATATAAACAGCCAAAAGCACTTGAGGCTACTTGGCAGTGCAGCTGCATCAGTGTGAAACTCCCCTGAGACCCACCCTCACACTGGCATCAGACTGAATTCCCAAAAGCAGAGCAGACAAGCCCTTTAAACCACCAGATCCCAAAATAGAGCTCATTGCTCAGGCTGAGAGGAGGAAGACACACCTACACAAGGACTCTAGCCTCTCCTTCTCTGAGCAGCATTAACTGCATTTCTGTACCACAGACTGCCAGCCAAATGTGTTATTGATTTTCTGTCCAGTATATTTATCACAAGAATAGTGAACAGCAGACTTAGCACCTCTCTCATACCAGCCTGGAGTTTTTAAAGAGACAAGCAGGGGAAGTACATGTGAATGCAAAAACAGCAGAGAAATGCCACTTTCATTAATATTAGTGATGCTGTGTGCCTATAAATGGTTCATTCTTTCTCTGGTCCACTGTACTAAGAACAGGCAAGTAAAATTGAGACAGCTCTCACCTGCACTTCATTGCTGCGCTGTCGGATGGCCTCCTCCTTCTCCTTGATCTCTTCTTCCACAGAGGTCTTCTCCCTGGTGGTCCAGCACAAAAGACAGGAGTATTTAGCCACTGAGGTCAGAAAGGTTAGACCCTGTACTCCAAGCCCACCCAGCCCCTGCCAGCTCTTCAGTGAAGACTCTTCACCCTGCTGTTGAACTCCCACAGTCACCTCCTCTCCCTGACCCACCATGATCATGCCCTGAATTCACAACTGCACTGTAGAAAGAACTGGACAAAGGCTTCTAGCTAGGATAGGTGTGTGTGTGTCTGTGGCGCTGTAAAAAATAAAGTGGAATGTCTGAGACTTCCAGGATGTACAGTGCTGCTGGCGAGATGCGAAAGACAGCATGTGCTTGCTCAGTTAAATATGTGGGAGATGGAAAGTGAGAAGCAGATGGCTGCTTTGGTGATAGAGTGTGGAAGAGAGAGAGAGCGCGAGAGAGAGCGAGAGAGAGAGAGAGAGGGGGGGGGGTGATCAGTGATGATGAGCCAAGCAGAGGATCTATCATTCATTCTGTGTGCTCATCTTCTGTTCAACAATAATGTGAAATAAAATTTAAACAAAGGCAACAATTCAAAAGCACTAAAGCATTGGAAGGTACTTTCAAAAATACTTAACAGGGTTGAAGCATCCATCTATCATATCTGTCACAGGCTAATGTAAAGCACTCCTCACAATTATCCCTAAAAACACATGGTTATTTATCACAGGATGCCAACTGGTCTGAACAGCAGTTGTTTGACACCACATATCAAGATTGATTAAGTCTGCTTTTCCCTAGAAACAGAATGTATCTGGTAAAAGATACCAAACTGTTTATACTACACTAAATGTATATAATTTTCTGCATGCTGCTTGACTGTTCTCTAACATAATTCATTATCTGTCTTTGAAGACAGATAAAAAATAAGATCATGATGTACACACTACACACATATTTTGGGTATTGTGTCAGTTTTGAATCAAAAACAGAATCTTAAATGTGATTTTAGTATCCATTATCTACCCGTGTCATGTAAAAACACAGACAAACCACCATTTGACTAAACAAAGAGCTCATGATCTGGCACCCATTTCACCACCAGCTAAAAATAACAACAAACTTTGAAACTACAGCATCTATTTTTAAATCCTGTCGCTCAGCAAAAATCAAAATGCAGATTCCCTTGATAATCTTTTAGCTTTTTCATACTGTCATTTAAAGCAGAGCATCGCTCTCATTCTCCTCTTACCCATCATCATCATCATCATCGTTCTCACCATCATCCTGAGCAGAAGGCTGCTGCCACATTTTAAAGCAGCTACAAACATGCATCATCTTTACCAGCTGGTCTTGATTTTCTGCCTGTTTGAAGCTGATCACTAACTAAGATTTCCATGCCTATGTATTTTTTGTAACTTGAACAGCTGTCAACCAGTGAGTGTGTGTGTGTACTTAGGCAATTTCTCACTTCTCACTCTCAGCTTTCGTGAATAGGGAAGCTATGTTCTGTTGGTATGAAAATAAAAAAAAACAGACTCTGGTAACAGTGAAACCGAGACTGCAAAACATGCATGCAAATGTGAATGAAACACAAAGAACAGTTTCTAAGCTTTATTTTCACTGAAGCTATGGCTGTAAGAGTACAAAGGCAGCCAGGTCCAGATCCACCAGGAAGTATAAATCCTGATAAATCCCTTGAATGTTTGTATAGACGTTATTTGGCTAAACCAAACTATTAACCATGAGAGACTCTGCATTTATGCCAAACCATCTTCACATTTCATGGAGACACAACATCTCTCTAGTCAGTAAAATATAGAAGCTCTGAGAGCAGACTTCTGTAGAACAGTGTGTTAAAAAACTATTTTCCAAAAAAATATCTTTAAAACTTCACCACTAAACAGCCTCCTAAGAGGAAAGGGCTGGTGATCTGACTGTGGTGAACATTTATAATCTAAACATGTGTATTTAAAGGTGCCTTTTGTTACGAATAGTGATATAAAGATCACAGATATGGCCATATAAAAATAGAATTACCTTTGTAGTTCGACAATCTCGTTACTGAGAGAGTCCAGTTCCTTAATGGCAGAGAAGTCAGCTGCCAGGTTCACTGCATTGTTCTGAAGAAACATGAGGACAGGGGACAATTAAAAAGGACTACTACAAGACACTAGAGGTTTTACATTAATTACACATCAAGCCACTAAAACACAATTGACGAGAGTGAAGAACATAGCAGGTAAACTGATTGGAGGCCTAACAAAGCTCTGGTGCAGGGGTTTATATTTGTCTACTACATCGGGGTGTTTGAGACAAATTTGACAAATTGATGATATGAGTTGATGTACTGTAACGTTAACAAAAGAGAAAGCAACAAGCATCGCCACATATACCTATGTATCTAAATGATGAATACAATAATTAAGACTTTAAGGCACAATGTAGGTGCATTTTAATAACATAATCAATCTCAATATTAGGGATACACAAAATTTTAAGATTTTGAAGAATTTAAAGAATTTCCCCTCTGAGATAAATAAAGGAATTCTGATTCTGATACATTCAGTCTTGTCTATAATGATGATTTCTTTTTGACATGGGTATCAACAAAAGCAGACTCAGAGTGCTCTGAGCAGATCACCTGTTTGATGTTTTGTCTGTCAGAGGGAGGAATCATCTCAGGGGAGAGACTCTGTGGAGGGTCCAGGCCTTTGGTCAGCTTCAGATTGATTAGATGGAGTGCCAGGGCAAACTGTTCTCGGGTCAGTTTTCCTATGTCTCCAATGTCACAAAGCTCCCTGAGAACAAACACACACGTTACATAAAAGAGTAACGATTTACACCTCAGGCAACAACTATTTTTGATAGCATGAGTGATCACCATGTTCAGCTGCTATGGAAGAAGCAATACACGGGGCAGTCACAACAGGACAGAAACTAATCAGCCATGAGAGGAGAAAAATCCATATGAAGTGATATCTGCAGTGCTAAAATTATCCTGCATGAATATCCTCTTGTACAGTTTAAATATAGCTGAAACTATGTTTTAATTTAGGATGCTGTCATTAGATTAACAAGAACTATTTCAGGGCTGTTTTTTCTTTTTAAACAATGCTGGTTTAACAAATGTTCTGCCTTTTGACACCAAAGACGGGATTCCCATTTTCCATTTTTACAACTCCACAATTTTCTACTCGAAAAAATTATTATTTTTAATACAAATTAAGGAAAATGTATGAAATATTAATAATAAACAACTAAACAACTTTATTACGTAGGAACCCCGAAAACGATACAACTGTCATGTTAATATAATATAATTATAAATATCTAGTGCTGAGACGCACATACAGCAGATGGAAAACTAAACCAAGGACCCAAAGCAGAGATTTGTTGTCCCTACTTACCAAATACGAGCAAGGGTGGCAGAAGGAAGCCCAGTCTTTAGGAAAATATCTCTGACTTCAGGTCCCGATACCAAGCCATCCATGTCCGCATCCGTCTTGTTGAACAGGTCATCGTATTTGGCTTTGTCTGTTGTTGTCACTACCCACTGTATAGGCAACAAAGCAGACTTTTAAGTAAGTGCTTCATACCAACAGGAGCTCAGCACAACCTATGCTGTTAACATAACTCACCTTCACACTCTCTCTAGTCTTTTTCTTTTGAAAAACACACTGTGTTAACCAGTTTGCAATCATTCTAAATATGTGCTGATGCAGCTAATAAAACATCCAAAAACTTTTCAGGTTCTGCATGCACAGGAGAGACAGGACCTGTACTCACAGGGACAGATGCTGGTGGTGGTGTTGGGGCAGGAACTGGGGTGGGTTTAGGAGGGAGGGGCATGGTCTTAGAGCCAGCATGGGAGGAGCGACTGTCTTTGACAGAGGGTGGTGAGGGTAACAGGGGCATCACAGGAGGCACCGAGGGTTTTTTCCTCTTGGAGGGTGGAACCAGGGGAGGTGGTAGGGACATGGGTACAGGCTCACCCTCCAGAGCTCTGTACACCAGATACATAGCCTGGGAGAGGTTAACAAAAACAATCAAAGATAAAAGATGATTACCCAACAGTGCTGTAGTTATTCAATCCTCACGCATCTCCCACATGTCTTGAATTAGTTCCATTCAGGCCTATAGCGATAATTTTCATTGCCTGTAACAGGACAAGCATGTATACATACACACACACACACACACACACACGTGTTTATTCCTGCAGCCGAAATATTCAAACATGAAGACGCTTGAAAACATGCTGTAAAACAAAGATTAGATGAAAAGCATTGTAGAAAGAGAACTGCAGGATAAACTGAAACACACGACAGACACCCAAAACTAAACCCTGTTTGATCTGTAATACTAGTTCACATCTTACCACAGAAAACTCATCTTTGTCCAACATGCCATCTCTGTCCAGATCACTCAGCTCCCACACCTTCAATACACAAAGATATCACTGTTAAGCACAAATGATACATTTTAACAAGCGACCCAAAAAATGTCACTACAGTTTCACACTTCCTCTCTATCCAGCATATTTCTCATTTCTTCTTTGTTCATAGAAACATTGAATTTGTCCTTTTTTAAGGTCCCTTCACTCTGTCCATGGCTGGACTGGTTGCATTTATTGTGCCTTGATGTTCTGTGTGAAAGCTACAGTGTGGAGGTGATGTGGAAGGACACTGTTGTCAGCAAAGGCAGTCACAGCACCAAATCAACAGCTGTATGACAGGGTCAGCACACTATGCACTCGACACCAAAGCTACTGCCCTGTATTGTGCATTTTGAGGCAGAATGAAGACAGATCCATTCTCTGACAACATACAAAAGGCAATCAAAAAAAGGGGGGTCCTTTAGCCACCATCATGGTGCAATCTCTGTAGGAAGGGGCGCAGGCCTGCTGACAATCACTTTTGCGACCACTGAGTCAGTTGATGTGTAAATTCCTAATCACAGTATCATGGTACTAGAGTTCCTGTGTAAGGCTCATACCCGGCCGAGGATGTCCACTGGCAGTTTAGAATTAAGCAGGACAGGCTTGACCTTGTCTCCTGACAGCATCCCTCCTACTGGACCCAGACTGTCGAAGATGGAGTCAAACTTCATCTTCTCCTCAGGCTGCAAGACAAATAAATTGTATTGTCATATGTACAGGAAACAGTCTGTTACATAGTACAATGAAACTTTTTCTCCCATTGACAAAGATACATTTCTACTAATACTGCATGGCTGCAAATGTTGTAGCCAACATGTCCTTTAGCCTTATTATGTGCCAATTTACATGAAATCAAAGACAACGTGGGAAATAAATGAACACAGGTCACTACATTATGACACTAAGATAAGATTAAGGTATGGTAAGTGACGTGTGTGCCTCACCTTGACAACCCAGGGAATGTCAATGGTTACTCCTCCTGCTAACAGGGGACTGCTTGTGTCGTGCTGAAGATCAACAACAGGATTTTGCTAATTCAGTGTTTGAATGAAAATTATATAGAAGAAGTTCAATCAGTTTGACAAATGAAAGGACTGCAGAACTACATCTAAGCTACCTGCCAAGACACCAGTGCCTCTGAAAGTACAGTAAAACTACTATGCCTTCAAATTAGCAGTAGAATTTATAGCAGAACCTAGGACAGATGTATAGTACACAGGGAGTGACTTACAAATTTTGGGGGAGGAACAGCCACATTAAGACTCTTGAGTGCCACCTCCAGGCCATTTTGAGCACAAGCCACCAACCGCAGTGCTATAAAAAATTGCTAAAGGGAAGAGGAGAGATACAGTGACAGCGATGATCACATAATCCAAAAGCATGTTAGTGGAATTTATCTGGATTTATACCTGTTTGTTAAGTGATCCTTTTCGTTCAGAGTCTGCTAAATCCCAGATCTGTGCAGACATTTACACATTTATTACCCGAGTTACTATAAAAGCTTACAGCGAGCTATTCCGAGTCGCTACTCACCTTTCCCAGGACCAGGTCAGCCAAGCCTGACCTCTTCAGGAACAAAGCCGCATCAGCTGCCACCACCCGCCCACTGCCAGTTGGATCAACCTGCACACAATAAAGAAACAATCCCACACACACAATGATTAGCTATTATCTCATCTCTGTCTCTCTTACTGATGAAACATACAGCATCAGTAAAAATATAAAGAGGCTAAGGAGCAAACAAAGGGTTGTTCTGTGTGAGAGGAAAGTCTCTGAGTCACTTAAATCAATACTGATAATAAACCATAGCTATTTTCTCAGCAGTCTATTAGCTTAGTAGTCTTTCATGATGCTCTCAGGGAGCTCCCCTGACATGTTGGGCAAAGGGAAACATTATTAATTCATAGAGATACTTCCTTTATTGGACACTGAGAGTGGGAATGAAAAGAGATATCACTGCTCACTGCAACACTACGGTTTATTAATGCAGCTACAGCTACATTAAAGAGGCAGGAAACCAGGAGCATATTCTCTAAATTGTGCAAAAATAATCTATAATCTATCAGCTACATCTACAAATGAGAATATAAAAGCACAATCTAGTGTTAAAATGTGAAATGACAAACATTGCCTAATCACACATAACTGTAAGTCAACATCTGCATACCTGTCGATAGTATTTGTCATAGATGGGATTTCCACTGGAAAGCTGTTAAAGAAAAGAAAAAAAAACATCACAAAATAGATGCAGATTAAATTCAAACACATACATAAGCACGCTATCACACCTAATAAAACATATCATTTATTAAATAAAGTGTAAAACTGACATTTAATAAACAAACTCTCAGTATCATACCAGCTGTTGTACCATTAAAATTACTGGCAGACCGGCAACTAGAATAAAAACACAACAACTCCAATCACTTAGTCAGTCTACAGAACAGCACTAAGAGGGAGTGAGGACTCCTGGATATAGACTACACGTCTTAAGGCTAAGGGTCAGCTGTGGACATTTACAACAGGATGTCAGTCACAGCACAGACCTTCTGTGACATCCCCCCTATGCAACCCTCTTTCCTCTGGTAAAACAAATGCTCACTGCTGGGACTGACAGGAAATAAATCAGCATTTCCTTCTTTGCATAGATGCAACTGATGTAGTAGTTTCAAAGTCATAGATGTGGACAGTACGACAGTGTTACAGGATTACAGGAGAGACAAGTCAACATGCAAAACTTTTCTTCACAGTAAAAAGAAAAAGGGAGCTGCTTGGATGTCAGTCAGTATTGTTAGGGCCACAGATTATGGCTTACTGTGATCTGTATAGTTATCTGTCAGCTTTTTCAACTGCTGGTTTACAGATAACTGTTGACACACATATATTTTCTCTGGCCAATACAACCTTTTTTTCCCCTGTGACACACAATAGTGTGCCTGGAACTGTTGGCGGCTGTAACACTGTGGTCATTGTACTAGTGACTCTTTAATTCATTCCCTGGCTAGCTCATACAAAACAGCAGCAGATAGCAACACACATCAGGGTGTGTGAGTTGACAGGCCAGTGGCATTTGTTCTAGTCATTTCTGCTAGCTTTCAGCAATAGATTATTACTAGAAACACCAAACATGGGGTCAGTTTTAAAGATTTTCTAAGTGGTAAAGCTGAGATGACACTCAAAACAAGCTGAGCTGTCTGAAAGGCCAATGAACACAGAAACACAGACATATCAACACAGGTTTTTACCTCCTCTGTTAAAGACATTTGACATCATTATCTCTGGTGGCAGACAGCTCCTGGCTGTTGTTAGAGGCAACGGTGGCTCAGGTAACAAACCAGGGACTGTAACCTGCTTATTAGACCTGGCTGCTGCCTGCTACATAACTTATTTACTATGCGAACATACACATTTAGACTTTAAATTCAAGTGTTTAAGTCGACCAGCAGCAGACTGACAGGGAAACGAGCTCCTCGGCTTCACTTCCTCTTACTGGTTGCAAAACAACCCTTCATATTATTTAGAGGTTTATTTGAAACAAGTGCAGTAGCTAACAGGCTAACACTGTCCACTTCTGAAAGGTCATAGGGAAAACACTAGCCCAGTCAACCGAACCGAAGAATGCTTACTTCTAATAATAGCAATTTCCAGGCTAGTTGTTCAGTCTGATCATATAGCAAGCTATATAAACACGCAACGTATGCTATCAGCTCTGCAACTTGCCTATTTTTACTTGCGGAAAACAATGTTAGCAGATGTTGAACCAGCAGAAATATGACAGTAAATCAACAAGAGAGAGCCACACATGGTTATCTCGTATTAACATCTCCTTGGCCAGAACAAACTAGCCTGCAGCGAAACGAAAATGCACAAAATATGAGTATAAACACTTCTGAACGAAACGGAGCTACGTGCCGCTAGCTACATAGCTTATCTGAAGTTTGATAAAGCAGCTCTATAACAGCCCAATACTGCACACAAACTAGCTGTTAGCTAACAGGCTAGCTAGCTTGCTACGCCCTTACGCAGTCCCCAAAGAGATTAGGCAGAAACTTTTCCCAGTCATAGCAGGACTAAACTTCCAAAAGAGGGTCGACGATCGAGGAAAGCCCGCGTTTCTGCCCGCCCTGTTTGACTAACGCTGCTGAAATACCTCCAAGTACGACAAAGAGAGGGCTGAAGGCGTTTGCTGTCGTTATATTTGAGTTGTAAGACAGTGTTACCTGAGTAAGAGACAGAGTGGTAGCCATAGTGTTTCTGTTTCCCACTGCTTTCATGCTGCGCTGCTGCCACGGACAGACAGAGGCCGCTGAAAAACCTGGAACCGGACCCGCTCAGACACAGGACTCAGAGCTGTGACTGCACACTGCTGTAAACAAAAATGGAAGCCGTATATATGTCATTTTGTTATAATTAGTTTGATTGCTGCTAGGCAATAAAACTCTTGTTCTTCATCCTCTTTCTTCTTATTATTATTATTATTCTTCCGTACGCGTTTTGGCACAGGGTGTCTTCAGCATACATTGACCGATTTCAGCCATTCAACTATCAAAATATTCATCTCACAGAGGACATAACGGGTCAACTTTAAGTTTTTTCAAAAAAATTATAAATTGTTTGATTGCTGCTAGGCAATCAGACTCTTGTTATTCACCCTCTTTCTTCTTCTTCTTCTTATTAGGGCCCGAGCACCGAATGGTGCAAGAGCCCTATTGAAACCCTTAGGATTATTATTTTTCATTTTTTTTCCTTCCCCCCCTAAGATCGCATTTTTGGGGGCCTTAACATGCCCAAAAACTCACCAAACTTGGTAGAAAAATTCATTCGCCCGAAAAATTTTGAAATTTGCTGACTTTTGAAATGCACATATAAAAATGGCTCTATAGCGCCCCCAACGCGTAGCCCCTCTGGCCAGTTTGACACAGGATTATGAAAATTGGCACACATATGTATCACCTCAAGACGCACAAAAAAGTCTCTTGGACCCCCCCTCCAAACCCAACAGGAAGTCCGCCATTTGAAGGTTTGTGGCCATTTTTGGCGATGTGTGACCCTGCTGCCAAACTTTTCACGCCTCGCATACGTCATCGGATTGAGCTGAAATTCGCCGTGTCCACTCAGGACACCATAGGGAATAGACGCATTCCAAAACTCTTACAAAAGTCTGACGGTGTGGCCGGGGCGTGGCCTCAAAGTTTGACCATTTCTGAGGACACAGAAAGTCTCTATAACTTCTTCGTTTTCTGTCCGATCTGTACGAAATGTCACATGTATGATCAGAGTCTGACCCTAAACACATCTATAAAACAATATTGAGGCTTTGACAGAGCGCCACCTACTGGCTACACAAAATGTTGTGTTTTCATAGGTTTTTCTGCCTGCCCCCCTGGCCTGTTTTGAGTAGGGTCATGAAAATTGGTACACATGTGTATCACCCCAAGATGCACAAAAAAGTCTCTTGGACCCCCCCTCCAAACCCAACAGGAAGTCCGCAATTTTGAAATTTCTGTTAATTTTTGGCGATTTGTGACCCTCCTACAAAACTTTTCACGCCTCGCATACTTCATCCAAATGAGCTAAAACTCACTGTGTCCACTCAGGACACCATAGGGAATAGACGCATTCAAAAACTCTTACAAAAGTCTGACGGTGTGGCGGGGGCGTGGCCTCAAAGTAGACCATTCGCCATTACAAATGAACTCCCTGTATTTTTTGCCCTAACGCGTAGCCCCGCTGGCCAGTTTGACACAGGATCATGAAAATTAGCACACATGTGTATCACCCCAAGACGCACAAAAAAGTCTCTTGGACCCCCCCTCCAAACCCAACAGGAAGTCCGCCATTTTGACTTTAGTGGCCATTTTTTGCCTATTTGTGACCCTGCTTCAAAACTTTTCACGCCTCACATACTTCATACAATTGAGCTGAAAATCACTGTGTCCACTCAGGACACCATAGGGAATAGAGGCATTCCAAAACTCTTTCAAAAGTATTACCGTGTGGTGGGGGAGTGGCCTCAAATTTGACCATTCGCCATTACAAAGGAACTTGCTCTATTCTATGTAGTACTACCCATATACTTCATGCAATGTGGACAAAATCTTACAGTACTGCTATGGACCCGAGTCTGAACAGATATATATGCTAATAGGATGATACGGTCATAGCGCCACCTACTGGTAGCAGGAAAGTTTGGTTGTAAACATGTGTTTGTTGTACATCTCTGCAAATGTGAGGAAAAGAGAGCATAGGACAGGAGAGTATAGGAGACAAGAGCATAGGAGAGAAGACAGCAATAGCCCCGCGGATCGCAAGGTGCGCGAGGGCCCGCAATGCTGCTTGCAGCTTTAATTGTTCTGTATGTTTTTTGGTTCAGCGTATCTTCACAAATGCCAGGATGGGTAGTTTTTAAATGTAAACATGTATACATGTCTCCATGGTGATGTAGACATGTAAACATGTATACATGTCTCCATGGTGATGTAGAGTGCTTTGATGACAAGAGTTCCATTCACAGTCACTGCACAATGACGACTATTTGCACTGTTTACTCCATCTTGCACTACTTGCACACGAGTACCACCTCACCGATCCATGTGGTACCTGTTACATTATTACATTATTACACTGTTCCATTCGATCATATAAGGGTCTATGTTTACCATTTCATCTGCACAGTATTTTATGTTCTGTTCATTGTATGTCTGTTACACCATGTCTGTCATGTAAATTTAGCCTTACTTTAGTTTATTTACTTAATTTTATTTTAGTTTTTATCTTATTGCATGTTAATTATTATATGTTCTTTGTATGCACCAATCACTAAGGCAAATTCCTAGTAATGTGAACCCCCTTCACTTACATGGCAATAAACATGATTCTGATTCTGATTCTGATTCACAGTGTGTCTTTGCACTTCTGTTAACAACAACAAACAAACACTGACAGAAGAAATCTGCAAAGTCACCATGAACGTGTACACAGATCTCTGTGAGCAGGGGCTGCTCTGCGATGCTGTCATCAGAGTGGAGGATGATGACTTTCCCATCCACAGAGTCATCTTGGCGAAGTACACTTACTTCAGGTGAACTGATTGTCTCAATTTTAAATTAATGTGTTAATAACCTTTACATAGGGAGACAAAAACAAGGATTTGTTGTAGTTTATGATGCGAGTGTTTGGAGATTATTCACTGCAATCTTGTTTTTATAGTTTACAGTGTTTCAGTGTGTTTGCTGATATTGTTGTGATCACTAGTCAACTGCTGGGGAAAATGTTGTCAGCTTGACCTCATAAAGAAAGCAGCAGCAGTCCTTAATGTTTGAACATGACAAAAACAACCGGTGAACAAGTGTGTGTTAATCTGCTGGCCCCAGGTGGGACTTGGATGATATGACATGTATGACATGTTGACATTAAAGCATCTAATAGTGACTTCTCTCTCTATAGGCTCAAACTTATTTTATCTTAAACTTAAAATTGATGTATTGATGTGGTAAGTCATAAGTGAAGTGGATAATGTTACAGCAATCAGATTTAGACCTTTACCTAGACTGTTGAATAAAGTTACTCATAAATCCAACAGTGACTTAGTGACTAATTTTTGTATCTGTTTTAAAAACTGAAATGCATAAAAGTGGTGTATAATGTTGTGGAACTTTTTCTGTGTCTTTCAGAGCTCTCTTCACACGCACTTCATCTGAACCTGACAAGAAAGTCTACAGTATTCCTTACATATCCTCAGACATGATGGAGCTCATCATTGAGTTTGCATACACTGGCTCTGTTAATGTGACAGAGTTCAATGCACAGAGGCTTTTCATGGCAGCTGATTCCCTTAATATAGTGAAGCTGGTGCAAATATGCTGCAAATTTTTTGAAAAGATGTTCTGCCCACACAACTGCATTGGCATCTGGCAGTTCACAAAAAACTACCACGCCCCTGAACTGCACCTCAAGGCTTTCCACTATGTCCTCAGTCACTTTGAGGAAGTGGTTTTTGGCGAAGAGTTCCTGCAGCTCTCGGCCCAGGATGTCAGTGACATCATCAGCAGTGACGACCTCAATGTGAGACAGGAGGCAGCTGTGTTTGAGGCCATCATTCGGTGGATCACACATGAACCTCAGGAACGAGAAGGATACACAGATCTTCTCTTGTCAGAGGTACTTTATATTATACATTATAATTTTCACTTTATAGGTTAATCTATTTCAAGACAGTGACTGAAGCCAACCTCAGCCCAATAGAGGGTTACCAGTTATTAGATGTGTTCCATGTCAAGATGATGGCCAGTACAGCCATCCTTTACCCTTTTATAGGCCAGAAGGTGCAATATCATCTATTCTGATGAGTGATCAATAGAAAGCAACACAGACTACCTGAGTGACGCATTGTGCTCATGTGCATGCTGGTCTTCTGGGTGACTCTGAAAATGGAGGAGAATTTATGCAAATCATCATCTTTTCCAAAACCTTACCAAGCATTTGTGTTGTGACAACCTACCTACAATAAGCTGATAATGATACTATGACAGATGAAGGGAGGAGAGTAATGAGAGGAATGAAAAAAATATATTAAAGATAAGACTTCAAAGAGGGCTCTGCATCCTGACCAGTGGTGGAGGAAGTACTGAAGCTTGGTACTTAAGTAAAAGTACAAATACCCAGCAAAATATATACTCAAGTAAAAGTAGAAGTGCTCCATCAACAATCCTAGTTAAGTAAAAGTCTAGTAAAAGTACACACACACCAAATATATATTATTGATTTCCATGGCAAAGGATATCTGAACAGGTTAAAATTATAAAAGAAATCACCTTCAAATTAAATGGACAATGTGTAGTTAATGTACATGTTCAGTCCAGAAGCAGCTATGGACAGGTCTGTGTGTCATGAGGCAGGCTGTGGGCATCAAGTGAACAGAGAGGCTGCTAATAAAAAACAGGCATTCAGCATTTTTACTGTGTCAGTATTCCTGCTGTAGATTAATGTTATGATTCATGTTAATCAGACATTAATGGATGGACCTGTGTTAGCAGACAGTAGCTAACTAGTTAGCTAACTGAGCCAGAGCACCGGCATCATGACTGAGGCACATTATAGAAACACAGCTGGCAGCGTGACACCATCTCTATGCAGAGTCTGACCTCACATCAGTCCAGCACTGTGTTCATCAAATGTAACAAGTGACTACAAACACTGTAGAAATGTAGTGGAATAGAAAGTACAGGTAACAGCTGCAACATGGAGTCATAAAGTATAAAGTATACACTGTTATTTTTACTTAAGTATAAATACATAAAAATTTACTTAAGTACAGTAACGAAGTACAAATACTTAGTTACTTTCCACCACTGATCCTGACTGACTGCCACGATGTAGAACAAAGAGAATGAAGATCTTGTTTGTTCCGGTTGCTAATAGCATTTCAAATAACTGACCATTATTTTATTGTTTTACTTGTATGTTTGTATGTATGTATTGTAATGTTCTTTATTAGGAACCATGATTTTTTTAATGTATTTTTATTTATTCTGACACAGACTGTTAAGTTATATCCTCTTTATTCTCTGTATTGTTGTAGGTCAGGCTGAGCATGATGCCTACAGAGTACATACAGAGTCATGTGCTGTCCAATAAGCTGGTGATGGACAACTTGTTGTGCCAGGCCATGGTCTCTGAGGTCATCAAATGCAAAGACAGACTCCTCGGTCGGCCTCGTCTACCTTCTGCCATCTTACTGGCCATTGGAGGCTGGAACGGCTTCAGGAATCCACCTAATTTAATTGACACATTTGACGTCCGTGCAAATCACTGGATGAACATAACAAACCTTTCTGAGCCTCCTTGCTCCTGTCATGGTGCAGCCTACCTCAGTGGGTATGTCTACTGTGTTGGTGGCTTTCCCCGGGTGTTGATGGCCACTAATAGTGTGCACAGGTTGGACCTGAGCACACAGACATGGCAAGAGGTGGCATCGATGCACTATGGCCGCGGTTCTCTGAGTGTGACTGTGCTGAACGGGTGCATCTACGCCATGGGAGGCTCTGATGGGCACACACATCTCAGCAGTGCTGAGTTCTACCAGCCAGAAACCAACTAGTGGCTTGAAATTGCACCCATGCATGCAGCGGTGCCACGCCAGCTGTACAGCCCTGAACGGCAAGGTGGGTGGAACACAATGGAACATAACAGAGAACAGAAAGATTTGTTTACAAAACACTGCTGCCAGTTTGAGCCAACAAACAACAACAACAACAAAAATGACAATTTCTTATTGCCCCCCCCCCCTTTTTACATTCAGATCTACATATGTGGTGGATTTGACGGGAATGAGTGCCGGCAAACAGCAGAGTGCTACAACCCAGAGACCAACCAGTGGACCTTGATCTCTCCCATGAGCAGCCTGCACAGTGGGCTAGGAGTCATTGCATACGACAACCATGTTTATGCAGTAAGTGCATGAAAGAAATGTGTGACCAGCTTTCATCTGCGGTTTAAAGCGGCTACTTTTTTATGTGACAATTGAATTGATAAGTGATGCATCTTCTTCTCATCTTTGACTCCAAAGGTTGGTGGCTCTGATGGAATAGACTATCTGCAGACCGCTGAGGTCTACAACCCTCACACCAACACCTGACGCAACGTGTCCTCCATGATGAACCCCCGCTGCAATTTTGGCATCGAAGTAGTTGAGGACTGGCTCTTTGTTGTTGGGGGCTTCAATGGCTTCACCATCACCTCTAATGTTGAGTACTATGACAGGGAGACGAATGAGTGGTCTCGGGCCTGCGACATGGACGTCGGCCGCTGCTTTCTGAGCTGCTGTGTGCTTTCTGGTCTTCCCAACATGGCCAACTACACCATCCCTTGTGATTTGTGATTTCTGTAAATCTTGTATAAATATAAATGAATGAATGAATAAATGTATGAAGTGATGTAACAATACTGTCACAGTACCTGGCTGTAAATGTATATCATCTGTTTATTCCACTCTTATGCAATCTGCATGTATGTTTTAGGCTCGCAGTTATGCTGTACACATCTGAATTACTAGATCTGTCCCATCCACCATACAGTATGGTAATGTTTGCGACAATGAGCTCTCTCTCACAAAGTGTCAATTACCTTTGAATTATAAAATGAAGCACTTTCTCCTTGGTAAAAGGAGTGTACCATTAAAACACTACTATTTATGTGCGGATCAGTTGTCTGATTGAACATCATGAAACAATTTTCAAAGTTTGACAGGCTAAGTTTATTTTTTACCTAATGGTCGCTCACATCAAGCAGCTATGGTAGACATTTTTTAAAATAACATTGTACGACTTGGGCTTACGTTCACCAGGTGGACAGAGACACAGCTCCAAACGAATGATGTTCCAAAACAGCTGGCTGTGTAAATAAACAAATGTTTGCTATCAAGTTAGAAAAAGATGATAATGGCATTGTTGTGCTGACAAAAATGGCTTAATTTAAGAGAACCCGACTCCTTCAAAGCTACTTCACATACCATCATATTTTTCATTGGAGGCCTTTATGTACAGCATCAACATATTTTTCAGGAGCTGAACGACTACAGACCGTTGGCACTCACATCACAGCTAATGAAGACAATGGAGCGGCTCATCCTCGACCTCCACAAGCCCCAAGTGCATCAGGCTCAGGACCCCCTACAGTTTGCCTACCGGGCAGGTGTGGGTGTGGAGGACGCCATTCTCTACCTCCTACACCGTGTTCAAGCACATCTGGACAAAGGGAGGGGCACAGTGAGGATTCTTTTCTTGGACTTCTCAAGTGCCTTCAACACCATCCAGCCCCTGCTGCTACTGGACAAACTGAGGGACATGTCAGTGGACCACTACTTGGTGTCCTGGATTGCTGACTACCTCACGGAGAGACCGCAGTACGTCAGACTAAAGGACACCACATCAGACACTGTAATCAGCCCCTCCTCTTCACCCTTTACACCTCAGACTTCTGCTACAACTCAGAACTGTGTCACATCCAGAAGTTTGCAGATGACACAGCCATCGTGGGGTGTATCAGGGATGATGGAGAGGATGAGTACAGAAGTGTAGTCAGCGACCTGGAGTCAGGTGAACCATCTCCAGCTTAACACCTCAAAGACTAAGGAGCTGGTCATCGACTTCAGGAAGTCCAGCCCACAGCCACGTCCAGTGACCGTCAGGGACGACGAGGTGGAGATTGTAGGCAACTACAAGTACCTCGGGTTGTGGCTGGACAACAAGCAGGACTAGACATGCTGTACAGATCACCTGTACAAGAAATGCCAGAGCCGTCTGTACTTCCGGCGAAGACTGGGAGCCTTCAACATCTGCGGGAAACTCCTGTGGATGTTCTACCAGTCTGTGGTGGCCAGTACACTTTTTTATGCTGTTGTCTGCTGGGGGGGGGGGGGGGGGGGGGGGTAACATAAACAAAAGGTGTGCTAACAGGCTGGACAAACTTATCAGGCGGGCCGGCTCTGTGGTCGGCATGAAGCTGGACTCCCTGGTGACAGTGGCAGAGAGGAGAACACTAAGGCCCCGTTCACACTGGAGAAAGTCATTCCAGCTAGAGTAGGATTGAGCCCAGACAGCCTTTAAGCTGGATGCGTTCAGACCTATTTTCAAATCTGGCTAGCACACACTTGTGTCCGCACTCAATCCGGCTTCAAACTTCTGGCTATTGTGGACGATGCCAGTCATCCTCTGCACACTGTCATCAGCGCTCAGAGGAGCCTGAACAGTCACAGGCTGCTCCTCCCCAAGAGCAGGACCAACAGACTCAGAGACTCCTTTGTCCCCCGATCCATCAAACTTTACAACTCTGCTTTTGGCAGGAGGGGGAGAAGGAGGGAGGAGTACAGCCTGCCTGATACAACACACGTGCAATAATTTATATGTGCAATAATACATCTGTACCATCTATGCTGCTGTGCAAATTTTGTACATAATTCCTTTACATTTACTGCACTATATCACATGACCATCTATGCTGGTGTGCAATGTTTGTAAATAATTCCTCTTATCTTTTATTTTTATCTTTTATTTTTTTACTGCACTATATTCCATTTTATTCTATTTTATTCTATTTAACTCTTGCTCTGACTGTCGGTGTTGTAGTGCTGCTGGTACCCAAATTTCCCCAAGGGAATAATAATAATAAAGTATATTCTATTCTATTCTATTCTATATCAATGGTTATAATAGTGATAAGAGACAGTCTGCTGTCCTTGACAAATAAATGCCATTGAATTCTATTAAGTTCTGCTCTGTTTGGGACAATATTAGTGCTTCATCACAACTTTCAACCTGGGAGGTCCAGAGACACAAATTTTAATCAGACACAAAGAGACACACTTAAAAGTAATTTCCTGTAAATGCGTTGCATGGGTGTCACCACTGCTGCCACTTTAGGAGATCCCAAATGAATGTGACATCACTGCATCCTGGCTGTTTCCAGCCTGATCCATGGGACGTGTGTACAGCTGCTTAGAGGAGCGGGGTAGGAGAGAGGTAGACCAGAATGCACCTGGGTGGGCAAATGTTTTTTACCAGCACAGGAGAGACAGCAGGAAAAAAAGTTTGTCTGGTTGTCTGCCTGAACATGGATAAAATAAACCTGCCATCAAAATGATTTTAAGTGTAAACCAAATACCCACAGTGCACAGAAGTGATTGTTCCTGTGCAGATATACTACAATGTTACAATTTTATTGCACTAATGTGCATGTTTTTTCTGCCTATTTTTATGTATTTGTACATACATACATCTGTGTAGCTGTTTTCTTTAGGTGTTCTATATATGTTAGTACAATGTTATCATGCTCAGTTTTGAGTGGCTTGAATCTCCAAATCTATTTTATTGTTACCAATGAAATGAAATGATAAAGCACTGTCAAATCACTTTGAAGTAACAGGTCATGATTGCTCCTGAATGACACATAAGGCGTATATGTGTGTATAGGCCTATTAAGATGCACAGGTCGGAAAAATGACAGATTCAAACCATTCAAACATTAAAAGATTCAGCTCATTCAGGACATTGCCGGAAACCTTCAATAATAATTAGTTTGATTGCTGTTTGATTGCTTAGTTTGATTCACCCTCTTTCTTTCTTTCTTTCTTCTATCTTTCTTATTCTTCCGTACGTTTTTTGGCGCAGCGTATCTTCAGCATACATTGACCGATTTCAGCCATTCAACTATCAAAATGTTCATCTCACAGAGGACATTCTCGGTCAACTTCATTTTTTTTTCCAAAAATTATAATTTTTCAAATATTAAGCAATTTCAGTGTCATTTTTAACATGGGAGTCTATAAGAGAGAGCCCTTCAACGAGCGGCATTTGCCAAATGTATCTCCTCCTACAGATTTCAAGCTACAGACTCCATTTTAGTCCTAAAATTAGATGCTGCACTATCAAACTTGTATTCAGAATTTTCTAATTTTGAATCGTTTCCGCAAGCCAGGCTCTCAAAGTTGGTTTTTGAGGTCTCCTCTGCTGTTACCAATAATACACCACCATCAGGGTCAGCAGTACTGTATGTTATTTTGTTATTGTGCATTCAGAACACAAAAAATTTCCATTTATAGTTGTATTTTTATACAAATATATTTGTGATCAATTTTTTTGAAAACCCTCCACTCAAGTTCAAAAGGAAAATTATCTTGTTAAAAATCTTTCTATTATTTAAAAATCTAAAATTCATACCAACCAGTTGATTGTTTTCATAGTAACACAAAATACTTCAAAAACTACAAAAAAGCTACACTAAATACAGATTTAGATCAAACTTTATGGAAATATCTGTAATTAACAAGCATTTAAACAAAATGACAATAAGCAAAACAAATTTGTAGAGGCAAATTTTCAAAGTAAATTCATAACGAATTAATTAAATTAAAATTAAAGGCCTGATTCAGTAAGTATGCTAAAGGCTTACTATTATATAGTAGTCAGTCATACATTTAGTGGGATATTTCCTTCATAAATTTAGCAGGATAAAATTAACCGATGCAGAAAACTGTCTCACCACTGTGCACCACTACTATGAAGAACTTATAATGTTTTATATAAAAACACAGATAAAGTTTCAGTGTTTCAGGCCTGGGTACTCAAAATAATCAAACATAATAATGACCTGTCACATAAAAACATGAATAATTGACAAAGATGTTTTCTTCTGGTCATTTTTATTGGACAGATCACCTGCCTTTTTTTGTTTTGTTTAAACACAGCAACAAGAGAATCATCCCACTTTATTTACTACCATTAGTACAAAATGTGTCTTTTACAAAAGGAGCATCTTTCAGACTGGTCAGAGCAGTGTGTGTGTGGGATACAGCAGTGCACAAAGCATTAGAAACAGAAACAAGGAGGCTGGTTGTAAACACAGATGATGAGTAAACCTAAAGTGAATGAGTACCAAATGATGGGAAGAATTCCTGCTACTAGCATGTCCTAACTGTACACCAAGGTTTGACTAGAGTTTATTTAGACACACAAGACTACAGGAGGTACACTGAAGTGAAAAAGTGGTAACTGTACAGTACAAAACTATGTAAGGGACTTCCATCTTAAAGCACCCAGAATTAATATCCTATGGTAGATGTCAAATATATATATATGTAGAGTTACAGCCCAGATGCACTCCCAACAACCTTTACTGGAGACATGGAACATGGAACCCTATGCCATCCTCCCACACTAACATAAATGACTGCAGAAACAAAAAAGACATGTGAAACAAACAAACAAAACAGGTGATGTAAACAAATGATGTTCATGGTCATCATTTTCATGTCACCACAACATTATACTTCATAAAAACCCAGATTTCTGTAAAACACAAGAGACTATTTATATTTTTCTGTTGGGTACAGTCTTAACATTCGTTTTTTTTTCTTCCTATTACTATTTCTCATTTAATAATAATAATAATAATAATAATTATAGTAGTAGTAGTAGTCATAGTAGCACAATTAAACAGAAAAACAAAACAGTAATTGCCCTTTTATGCCCTTGTTTTGTAAACAAATAAAGGAGCCCCTCCCCCACCCCACAGGTGTCAGTCATCTCAGTTTCCGGCCTATCACTGACACAGTCTGAGCAGTTCCTGAGTTTATAACTCGTCTTTGAGTTTAGAGTCTGTGCCATCATCCTCCTCTTCTTCCTCCTCCTCTTCTTCTTCTTCCTCGTGCTCTGCCCCCTCCTCCTCTTCTTCCTCTTCCTCCTCATCCTTCTCCTCCTCCTCCTCCTCTTCCTCCTTTGCCTCTTCTCTCCTCCTCTTGTCCTCCTCCTCGCGTTTCTGTCTCTCCTCTTCCTCCTGGCTTTCCTTCATCTTCTTCTCAGCATCCTGGAGGAAAAGCACACCAAAACAAGGTCAAAGAAGTGACTATAAGCGATCAGTGCATCAATCCTACTACATGTGGTCTGTGATCATACCTTAGTTTTGCCCCATGTGTCGTTGCCGACTTCCTCTGCCAGGTTTGGGTCATTGGTGATTAGGAAGTTGTCAAAGATGGTACCAGACTTGACCTACAGAAAAGCACATGTAAACCATAATGCAAATTTCTATCAAATGCAAACATAATACATGAACCTACAGATGCATTTAAAACATTTAGCTGAAAAACCCTTATTTCAACAAATACATGACAGTCAGTCAGGATCTCCTTACCTGCCACAAGTCGAGCCCAATCACACCAACGCTTTTGTATTTATAGATCTCAGAATCGGCTGTGTACTCAGGGTTGTCAATCTCAGGGTGGGTCCACTTGCCCTTGTAGGCAGGATTGTCAATCTCTCTGGGTTTCCACTCTCCCTGTGGACAGTAAACAGCCACAGAAAATCAGTGTGTTAAATGTCAGGTGAAACACAAAAACTAAATACAAGTGAATCTAAGATAATTATATTGTTTTAGCTCGCAGTGGTAAAAAGAAAAGGATTACTTTCACTATGTTATGGTGGTATAGTTGCAAATCATGTATTGCTCTTTCAGACATTGCAGAGATTGCTGAGTGTACTCTAGAGGCCATACAACAATTTAACCACACATACATAAAAGCATAGAGCACTGTGTAATAAATAGGAGTTAAAATAACAACTACTGACCCCATTTTCTAATTTACCATTTTTTTATCAACTTTTTATTCATTAATCAGCTGATCAATTCATTGTTTTGGTGCTACAACTGACTGCTATGTATCATTTTCTGTGTACCTTGTAATCAGGGTTGGTGACCATAGGTGGCTCCCACTCTCCATCCATCTCATCGTCCCAGTCATCAGGCTTTTTTGCATCAGGATCTGGAATGTTCTCTGGTTTGTCCCAGTCCTGCAAATAAAAATTGATATGAATATGTATCAAACAAATGTTCAATAGAAATGACATGTATGCTCTCTGTTAGGACTGTGTGAAGCTGCTATTTGTAGAAGCAGGACCAGCAGACTGACCTCTGGTTTCTTATCATCGGGGTCAGGAATCTTCTCCCTGTCGTCCCAGTCTTCAGGCTTTTTAGCCTCGGGGTCCTTAATTTTTTTGGGAGGCAGAAAGTCCCAGTCATCCTCCAGATTGCCGGATTCGACCTTCTTGTTGTCAATCTTAACCTCGTAAGTGTTGTCAGGGTTGACAATCAGTGTGTACAAGTGGGTGTACTCGTCATCCTGCAGAGAAAACAAATGTTAGGTGTCAGTGTTCCAATTTTGTCAAACAGAACTTCTTACATTTCATGTGTCATTTACATATATATGACTCTGAGGCTGAAAGGGATGCAAGTTGTGGCTGAGAACCCATTTTGTAATTGAACCATCTATGGATGTCTCACCTTGCACCTGATGTCCTTGTTAATTAGATGGTTCTTGCCTTTGTAGTTGAAGATCACGTGAACTTTCTTGGTACCAGGGCCACAAATGTCAGGACCTGAACATGCCCACAAATACATGAGTTAGAATGTAGACAGTCTCAATGAATGTTTGTGTATAGGCAATATAAAGAGCTGTAAAAAACTGGTCCACATTGGCTCTATTCACACTCACCAAACATGATGTTGTAGACAGAGTCTCCATGCATGTCCTCCTGCTTAAGTTCAGAGGGGAACAGTTTGATGTAACCTCCACCACAGTCGATGCTCTGTTCATGTTTCACAGTAAACTGGATGACTAAAGGCTCGCCCTGGTTGCTGAAGTCATCAAACCGGGATGACAAAGCATAAAAGCGGGCATCCTGGCTCGTCTGCAGACCTGCAGTAAGTACAGCAGTGTTACTGCAGACATGATCCACCTTGAATATGCAGATATCTTCTGCTAAGAGATAAAACTTCCCTTTATTACACTATAAATATCAAAACATGGGTTCCACTCACCTTTGTCTTTCTCTGCATCTCCATAAAACTTCCCTGCACTCAGGACAAACTTGCCATAGTCAGACTTATGTTTGGATTCCACCCAGCGACTCTTCCAGGCAGCTGCACAAAAACAAGTCAAGGTTCAGCTGCACAGGAATCACTGTGACATGACTCACAAGCTGCTAATCCACCTGTGATGATGCATCAGAGCAGGTGCACTGAAAATGTGTTACTCTGCAGGATTGTGTGATGAAAGAAAGGGGGGGCAGCTGGGTAAAGAAGAGTGTCAGTGCATGTGTGGGAGGGGGGAAGGCAGCAGTAGGGGGGAGGGAGGGGGAGACACAGACATAGCATGGTGATAGCATGGGGATAGGAAAGAGAGGGGAAGATAGGGGTGGGGGTCAGGGATAAATAATAAATGGTGGTCTTGTAGACTAGATAGCTGTAACTGAGGTAACATCATAATCCATTCAGGGAACCTGACAATAAAATACATTATGCAGTAATTTATATCTGAGCATAAAAAAACAGCAAGACAATGAAACAAAGAATGTAAATTTGTGTGTTAAAGACCTCACCCCCATCTTCAAATTGCTCTCGGAAATACTCAGTGGACTCGGCCAGTACAGATGCGGCCGACACGGCCATCAACAGCAGCGACAGGGCTGTCATTGTGACGAGCGGAAGCACCCAGTCAAGTACAAGCACGAACTATAACCACAAATATCTGTAAATAATAAATCTATGTATCTATCAACACAGCGTCCAGTTTCTCATTCAGTCATATGTTACAGTGAAAGCCGCTGAGACGGTGCCGCTGCTCTCCTCTCGGCTCGGAACAGATGGCTGAATCTGATTGGACGTTGGTCGCAAACCTCAATAAGGAAGCGTTAGTAGTCTTAGCCAATCGGAGGAGAGAGAATCTTGACGAATGTCTCAATTAGCCAATGGGCGCAGACCACGCGTTTGCTTGATACACGCCCAAGAAAGGGTGATGATGCGCCGTGGGTGAATCACATGAAAAGGGGGAAAAAATCACAGTAAACGGAACCAATAAATGTAACAGGCCGAGTAAAGATTTACTGAACACAATGTGGGATATAAACCTGTGAGTGGTTTTAAATAGATTACTACTCTTTTTAGAATAATAGTGTGTGACATGGCTTAGCAAATAAAAAACCCCAATACAAAAATGGGGAAAATCATGCATTTTAATGGTTAAACTGCTGGACACAAGCTGTTTTCTACTTAACAATAGTGTTAATTTTCAGTGCATGTGCATTGGAGGTTTCAAGTTGCACACAGGATCATAGGCAGCCACCAAACTAGTTGTTACATGTTGAGAATCAAAGTTCTACTGTTTACCATTTACTTGCCATTTTCAAGTTGGATTAAATGTTAAAGAAGCTCACTTTTTGGGTGTAGAATTTCATCTAACATTTGTATGCAAACAGAGGATTATATAAATTGAGCCTAGTTTTTATTCATTCATTAATTATATGTTGTTTAAGAAACACTCCAGTTGCTGTGAAGAAAGATAAAACTACTACATTTAAATGCATTTTGGCTTCAAAGCTTACTTAATTCATCAAAATTTTAGCAAAATTTTAATTTGCCCATTAACAAATCCTTTTAGCTCTAAATTCATGCAGGACTTTTGTTAAACCCCGCACTGGTGCAAAGCGCTGGATGCATCCAAAACAGAGTGGATGTTTGCAATGATTGCTTGGCATGGATCATGTGAGAAAGAGTCAGCTCACATTCCTCTAACACTACCCATTTAAATGTATTCATTCAGCTACAGTAGAGACTTGGTGTTCTCTACAACTTGAACCAATAGATGACTCTGAGAATAACTGCATGAAGTGACATAAAACTTCTGTTGTTGTTTTACTGGGTGTTTATTTCTTTAAATCATTTGGGACATTGTTTCTTTTCATGTTCTGATTGTGATGATCTGAAGCAGACCTGTGTAAGAGTGAATGAACAAATGTGCCAAATGAATAAATTATACCCAAAAGTAACAATCTGTACAATAATCAATGGTGATGTAGGTTCATGTAACCCCCCCCCCTCAAAATGATTGACATTAAAAACAAAATAATAAAAAGTATTGGTCATTTCCATGAAACAATCTGAAGATTTCCATCACTGCTGATTCCTATACACCCAAACCCACTCTCCTATTTATCATATTAATAACTAGACTTAAAGAATCAATGATGTGCATTTGAACTACTCACACTTAAATAATCTAGCACAGTAAGATGGCACAAATGACATCAATAAATAATCAGTGTACTATGACTGACAAACAACACAACTCAAAATAAAGTGTGCCTGAGGTGAACTGACATGAAAAATATATCAATCTCCGACACACACTATATCCACCATCGTCTTTGCGTCTTGACAAACCAGGCAGATGACAGAGAGCGGACACACTTCACATGATGACTGTCTGGCATGAACAGGCTTCCTCTGACACTGCTCATCTCTGCAGGATGGATCATGCTGCTCTTGCTCTCTATTACTGGATCTGTCCTGCTGTCTGGCCGTCTGCGAGGGACCTGGACAGACACGTGTTGTATCTGTAGAGGGGGGTAGAGGTGAAGTACAGAGGGGCTGGTAACACAATCTTACACCTCCTCCAGGTCTCTCTCTCCTTCTATGGGAGAAAGAAGTTGATCCTCTGTGGAATGGACTTGCATCCCTGGGCCGAGAACAGTCTCTCCTCTTTGGGGACATACAGCATTGCCTTGGCCACCTCATCCAGCGTGGTTTCATCTGGCTCTAGACCCCGTGCTGCGTAGGCGTCTCGAGCACAGAGCTTAACATGACGGTACTCCAGAGGCAGGAAGGGCACAAAGAAGTCGATCAGATGACCAGACATCAGCTCACTCTGAGCAAACCCACCTGGGAAATAAAACACATTAATCTGAAAACAGTGAAAATTCCACAAATGTTTTATGTGAGGGAATTCTGAGAATCGATACTCTACTGCACTGGTTTATAATGCCACACTTACAACGACATTATAAAATCTAGAAGAGTGCAGTGTGGTAAAGTGTGAATCACATTATATTATATCCTAGAGTCACAGATCCCTGCCACTTCCATTAAAAATCTTTTGCTCAGAGTTCAATACCTTGAGACTCCATGGTTTCAGCTCGTAGCCGATGCTCCAGGTCTTCCATTCCAATGTCCTCTCGGTTCTGACCAGAATGCCAGAAGTCCAGCGCCACATCATTGAGTGTTGCGCCGCCGATATTACTTGAGTAACAGCAGAAATATGATGTCAAATCTATACTCTTTCACAAAGGTTCTTATTAAAAAGACAAAGCTCTAACGGTTTAAATAAATGAAAGAATATACTGATCATCAATTATTTTTTTATATATTTATATTTTTTTATTATTATCCGCCTCCAAATCATATTTCTAGCATAAGGATGCAGTGAGTAGTGCTTTTCTATATTTGACTGAACAGACTATTTGTCAGGACAAATCGGACATGAGTAATTGAAAACATGAAAAATCCATAAAGAGGGTTAATGGAGACAGAGGCAGAAACATCTTTCATCGCAGATGAGCTGCCAGAGTATTTGGAGCAGAGGAGAAATGCATTCTGTGGTGGCAGGGAGTGTGTGACCCACCTTCCACAGACAGGCTATGTGCCTGAAATAACTAACCAACCTGAGGAAGAGGAAGATGGCTCTACGGTAGCTGACCCCATCCACGTTGTCATAGTGATCCATGTACGGCTTGATGGCATCAATGAGGCCCGGATGGAGCTTTTCGGCCTCGTCGAAGATGAACAGAGTCTGAGGGCAGCGCAACACCATGTCTCGAATAGCTTCTCGCAGCTGGCCCTGGATACAAGAGAGGAGATCAAAGTACGAAAAATCACCTCAACCTTTAAAGCTGTAAAAGGCAAGGAGCCTCAGGTTTTTGTTTATGGTGATTCAGTCTTTTTTATTTCGATATAAAAAATAATTTTGATTGAAATTTAATCAAAGCAGGGAGGAATGTGCTATAATTGTTTTTTTTTATTTATACACAATTTGGACATCCCGATCAATACACCCAGTCAGAGCAGGAATGCCACATTTGCACATTCTGCACCCGTGGCCTTGTATAAATGCCAAGTTCCAAAAATCCATGTCTGTGTGTTCGATTGGCTGTTATGACATATACGCTGAATTACAACACACACACACACACACACACTAAACATCTGACTAAGCAAGCCCACGTCCCTAAATCACAGACACAGTGTACCTGCCAAAAAAACAGCCAGCACAATGCCAAGTGGGGTCTGCTCGTCTTACCTTGTACGTGTCCACCAGCCTGGCGTGTGGGAAGTGAAATGGGGCGATGAACAGACGGACACACTCGCTCTTCACCCCTTCCCTGTACAGATTATCAGCAATGATCCGGGCCACAAAATTCTTGCCAGTACCAGACCAGCCATGGAAGGAGAGCGTCAGCGGCTTGTTGGACTCTGGGTTGTTGATAAAACCCTGGATGGCTTTCAGGACCACAGACTGAACCAGGTGCTGCCCATGGAGCTTTGTCTGGAGGTCCCTGGCCAGACCTGCGCGCACCATAAATTAAAGTGACAGTGCTTTGGTAAACTACTTTGTTTGCATGATTGTGTTAATTCAAATGTGATCAAGCACCATCATCTATGTTATTTACCCATCACTTGCAAGCATTATAAAAATCTGTTCTTTTTACACTGTGAACATTATGACCTCCATTTAACTTCTTCAGTTCGACTGAATATAAACATGTCTTAGCCAATACACACACAAGATCTTATTATTAATGTTTTTAAATAAGTCACTAGTAGCAGCAAATACACCTGCTGATATTTACTGTAGTGACACCATTTTCAAGAAGGCAAAAAGCAATTTCACTTCTGGGATTAATAAAGTATTTCTGATTCTGAAAAAGTCAGAAACCAGCAGGCTGAACGGATCCTTTAACTAGAGTCTATAGTTGTTGCTCAGTGTTATTATTGATAGACAACTGCACTTGTATACATCACTAATTTTATTACCAATGGCATAAAAAACTTCTTCAGTAATACCTGGAACTGGAAATAAAACAGGTAAAACCAGAGACAGGCAGCTGGAGTGTGCGTTGTCACCTGTGATGTTGTTGCTTATCCTGCAGTCTCCAGACTCGCAGCACTGGCCCAGGCTACAGTACCACTGATGGAGCAGGCTGGTGTAGTCCTGAGGAAAGCCAGCCCACAGGTTCCTGGTCGGGACTGCTCACATCAAGACAGTAACACAGTTATAACAGTATTGTAAACACAGAGGGTAATGGTGCGTAAAATGAACAGCATTAGCACGCACGGCGGACATGGTACACTCAAGTGTGCAGTGTATTACAGAGTATGTTCATCTCGCTGTTCCTCACCTTGCTGTGTAGCGTCGTCTTGGTTGGGCTGACACTCCCCCTCCCATATATTGCAATAAATGTAATTAAAATAGTAAGTGGAGACATTGGAAATGCTGTCGAACTGGAAGAACTCGGCCTCTGCGGACAGCGCGCAGAGCAGAGGCAGCAGCCACCGCACAGACATCTGAGAGGATCCGAGGCTGTCGACAGAGACTGAACGGCGCGTCCCGGTCCTTTTCTCCCATTTATTCCAACCGGTTGCTTACTGGCGGCCTGTGCGTTTCTAGGTGGGATAGTCACCCCACCCCCGCTCCTTTCCCTCCCCTCAGTCCGACACAGATGGAAGGTGAGGAGGAGCGCTTGTATTGGTGCCAGCCGATTTCATCGTAGATTTCTCCGGGAGGCGGTTACTACACATTTGACGTCGTCAGCCCACCCACGACCCGTGGGCTACACAGGAGAAAACAACTAGTCTGGCCGTATGGTGTCGCTTTTCCTTACGTTAGAAAGGAAAGGACAGCTACGTCATTTCCGGTGTTTTGCACTCATGTAGCGCCACCTGCTCCATTTTTTCATGACTTCACTTAATACTAGCTCCTAGTTTTTCTTACTGGCAGGTCAAACTTATTAACAAAACTGCAGTTATGTTATCAAGTATTTATTGTCATAACACTGCAAATTACATTTTTCATGCTTCATCCATAGGGTCAGTGCTTCACAGGAGTTCAGCTCATTCAGACATCTATCCAGCCTGAAAGCCCAGCAGCCATCCGAGCATGAAGTGCCATCCACAGGAACAAAGTATCTGAGAAACACAAGTTGGCTTGAGTTAGCCCCAAGTCCTCACCAGCCGAATGCATTTTTATAAACACAAGCTGGACAGTTTCCAGACCACATAACCTCAGAATAAATGGAACGGTAAATGTTATAATCATCAAAATCATTTGGCAGAATCTTTTCATCACAGGTGCTGTGGTCGTCACTGCTATTCAGACTGAAGATGAAGCACTGACTGCTTACCCTCTGAAGAGCCTTGAGAAGGTCTCCGTTCCTGAAGAGGGGAGAGGAAATAACCTTAATTTAGTCAAATGAGAGGGTTATCAACTTTAATTTAACTGGGTTCCTCAGTAACATTTGTCCACATTATAGTTCAGGTCAGACATTTGTTAAAAGGCATCACTGAACCCAAGATGTTCATTCTTTACAGACCAGCAGCTCAAAGCTTCTGGTCTGAAGCACTTTTCATACTCACGTTTGTTGTAGCATCTTCTGCACAATGTGCAGTTGCCGTCAGTAGATCTGTAAAATTCAAAAATTGTGTTGATTCAATGGGCCAAATTGAGCAATCCAGTTATGTCATCAATGCAGATCAGAAACGTGCGACGTATGTCCTCAACTGGATCAGCGACCTGATTCAAACTCATCACATCTGGAAGTTCTTAGCTGCACAGCCTTCATCTATAGTGCTACTCACCAATTAAAGCAGTGAATTCCATCAATGACGTGCAGGCATCTAAAAATAAGAGAACAGATATTACAGGGGTCTAAACCTTTGAGTGACACTTAAGACATTTACAGTTGATACATCAGCTAGGAGCGAAAGACAATAGATTCTTCTTCATGGTTTACTCTGCTGAACTATGCACTCATCATTGTATCAGCATCAATTACAGATGATACTTCAGCTTTTTAAACTCACCTTTCAGGGTGTTCTGTAGACTCGTTTCTGAAAATGAAGGGGAAACGATTACAAATCTCTTCAGACATCGGGTAACCCCACATGTTTGGAGGCCGATGCATCAGCTAGGAGCGAAAGACATGTTTCTTCGTCACAGTTATCTGCTGAACTATGCGATCATCATTGCATCAGACTGGGCTGAGATGTGAACAACTTTATTCACCAACTTACCTCATTGGTTTCAAGAATTTGGAAGGCGCCTACATCCAGCATCAGGAGCACCTGCATGAGAAACACCACACATTAATTCAAGAATCCAGATTTCTTTTGTATGCGTTGCAACTTTTACTGCATCAGAAAAAAATTCTCTTTCACTCTTATTCAGAGAGATTCCCATTGTTTTTAAACAAAAATCATCATTGACAGTTTGTTAAGACAACATGAACCAATGTTATGCCATTACCTGCTCTGATGTGTGAAGAGCCAACTCCTTCATGGGTAAACCTGTGTATAATTAACATGAATTAATAAAGTATCTTTATCTACAGCTTGTGCACACCATGAATTAAGTGCCTCAGATGGGTTAACAAAAGGTGGTTGTTAAGTCTCGTCATCCATCTTGTCAAGAGTAGCAAATAAAAGGTCATCACTGCAGCACAGATCAGGCAAAGCAGAGCAAAGCCAGACTGATGCTTCCCTGAAGTGTTTAAACAAAAAGGATTCTCAATTACAATAATATTTCTCCTGAAGCTGAGACTATGGTTTTTAGGACCCCCCTTGACGACAAGAGGCTATCCGCCAATAAATTTTAGGTCTATGAATTTTGTCATTTGTGGACCTACTGGATAAACATGATGATTACTATTAACTGAATTGTACTGGGAACGGCAACATTTCAAAGAAGCATACATCTGCCTTTACTTCAATGTAGACTAAGTCTTACCATCTTTGTTGGTACAGTTGTTTCACATGTCTGGACACACACGCCACCTGTAGATACATCTTTATTAGTACAATACTGGTTGTGTGGAAAGTAAAGCAGATATGCAAGGAAAGTCTCAGTGTACATTTCTCAGAAACCACTTCTGTCCACTACTCTTACACTTAAATCATCAATGACTTCCAGAAAGGATCAGGTCACACACAAAAAAAAAACCCAACTTACCCATCAAGTTATGGGTGATGCCCAGATATTCAGTCCACGAGGCCGAACCTAACAGACAGGAGCACATTTACAGGGTAAACAAAGGATTATATGAGCCCAACACGAATAAAAGTTTCAGAGAATTTCTATCCCGCTACTCTCTACACAACATTTATAAAAAAAAATTACAAAAGCAAGGTTTCTCACCATGTGAGGTTCCTCATTATTCCACATCCTGCCAAGACCTGCAAGATAAAAAAATATATACATCCTTATACTGCATTCGCAATAAAAAAAAAATACATTTTAAGTGTATGCCACTGGAAACGGAACACACTTTTCCAGCTACTGTGCAGCTACGCTAACCGTCCTACAGCCTTCGTCCTCTGGTGTCAGAAATGTTGGCGTTTCTTCACAGTAACTCAGATGTCCCTACCAACATTTATTTCATCACACAACCAAGGAACGAATCCGCAGTGCGGTGTTTTTTTTTTGGTGGAATAACACCAGATTAGCATCCCTGCTAATTAGCATTCCGTCATGCTACACGTGGTTAAGGCCTACAACGGTCAACTCTGGCAGACTCACCTAACATTAGAGACACAATTCACAATAATGCTAAACATAAACATAACATGGTGTCACATAAAGTAACTTTTGAAAACAAAAAGTGAAACGCAGTTTTAAAAAAAGCTTGCAAAGAAGAGCGCAAGAACACCAACCTGAAACAGCCGAGGAGTGAGAGAGAGCAGCGGGCGCGAGGCGTTTTTATAGGAGATGTCGCACGGGCTGATGGGAAAAAAAATAATTATGACGAGGCGACTAGCGCCCCCACACGTCATTGCACTAAATTGCATCAATACGTTTCTACTAGAAAAAGCATTTCCTGAAGAAAATGCAAGTTTGATTGCAGCAGCTGAAGCATTACTTTAAATGCTTATTTGAACGATTGCTTTGAACTCTTTAAACTATTCAGAATACAAGTTTAATAGCCCTTGAAGAGCTGAACAGAATGATGCTTGAACAGTTTCTGTAGCTGAAAGTATTAATATAATACGCAACTCTATTGCTCTATCTACACTGAATGTGTGGCTGTGATATTTTGCAAGATACTGAACCAGCCATGTGTGTTTTCCAGAAGATGAGGTTTCCCACCTGTCCTCTGATCACCGGTTTCATGTTGGAGTGCCACTGTGTAAGATAATTATTTTATGCTGCATGGCCACATACAGCATGTGTTTAGATTTATCATACTTTCTCTCCGAGCGTGAGTGTGAATGGTTGTCTGTCTGTGTGTCGCCCTATGATGGACTAGTGACCTGTCCACGGTGTACCCAGCCTCTCATCCGTAGACAGCTGGGATGGGGTCCAGCCCCTGTGACCCTGCACTGCAGGACAAAGCAGGTTCCCTCTATTCTCCGATCCCTGTGAGGAGTGGATACAGAGAGGAGATGAGGTTGCCAAAGGGGAGGCGAAGAGACACCATTACTATGCAGACCTTGCTTTAGCTCCACCCTCTTGTTCCATATACGGAATATCTGGCTCCAAAATGTCACATTTCCTGGAATATAAGGATGCTTCAAAACAAAAGTTTGCAAAACCATGAATCCCAAATGGGTGACTTGTCATCTTTTCTATAAGATCTATGATTGTGGCCGACTGAGATGCTAGAAAAGTGTTGACCTCTCAGATCTGTCTTTTGCTTTCTCCCAATGTTATATAACTATGTGGAAGTTTGTCTGAAAAAAACACGAATCAGGAATAAACTCATGGAGATTTAATATTATGCATCAATAAACAGGAGAATCAGATACAATCAATGGTTATGATGAGAAGGAAATAAAAAATACATTTGTTTTGATTGCTCTCTATCAGGCAATACTGAAATCAATGGGAAGGCCTCTATTCAACTGGACTTATAAAGGCGAACACATGAAGGAAAAAATCAAAGCAACAGCTTCAAATTTAGTTAGAACTCTCATTTCAGTTGGCTCAATCCCGAAGGCATTGACACCTGCCTTTACAGGAGGATTAAAGTCTACATGTATGGGAGATTTTTAAAGGAGTATGCTACTAGATTTGCATACAGCACCAGCAACGTGTTTTATCTTCACACCCCTTCACCAGATCCGATGATTTAAACGTTGTAACCAAATATGAAAATGTGCCACAAATCTTAACAAATAAGATAACAGGTGGGACCGTTGTGAGCTTGCTACAGAACTTTCATGTGAACAAAAAGGTTTTTTTTTTTATTTCTCTACCTCATCTAAATATCATTGCACTTAGAAACTATGTTGCTGTAAATAAGAGAATGGGAAAAAAGCAGAGGTGTACAGCAGGATAAATATTGCCCCCTCTGCAGATCTTAGTCTTGAAAAACAGACAAAAAGAATTAATATTACAAGATTGAAGCAACAGAACACAGGTTGGACTGTAGCAGCAACTGCGTATGCGTTTCACACTCTGGTCCTGCACTTAGCATCCAATGTTGGACAGGAAACAGGGGCAGATGAGGTGCAGAACCAAAAGGGAGACTTTTACAGACTCAGCCTTAGCCTTAAGTCCTCGTCGTGGACCAGAAAGACAAAAATATGTAAACAATTGTTTGTTCATAAATGCCTTCGGTTAACATGGAAACCCCTTCAGAGGACTATTTGTTCTCAGATGAAAGTCCCTTTAGCCTTTCTCTTTTTTGGCATAGTGGACATACAAAATTTGTCCAGTGACCGGCAATGGATATTTTTATCTGTATTGCATATATTCTGTATATCAATCCAAACTTCAACCCAATCAGCGTGTTTAGATGCTATGGCTTTGGTAGGACTTTGCTTCTGGATAACACTGGAGACACAGAACAGTGTAAATAACCAAATAGGAAATGGAAACAAAACACCAAAAAAAAAAGGCTAAATGGAATGATTCCTAAAGATGTAAAGCCATCAAGTTCATATCCTCAAATATTTTACACTATTGCCAGAAAGAAAGAAAAATAAACAAAAAGCATTGAAAATAAAAAAAGAATATATATTTATATATCCATCATATGTATATATCTATATATAAACAACAGTTAGAACTAGTTGCAGGCAAGCAGAGAATTTCTCTCCTGCCCCTTTAAGATTCATCTGTTCCACCGCTGTAAGGCTGTCGGACTGTGTGAGGGGGCAGCAGCTTTCTTTCCTCAGTCACCAGATTCCCTGAGATGTAGAGCGCTGTTATATTTGTCAAGCTTTACTTGAATTGAACACCATCAACCAGCAAGACCTTTGCCTCCCCATTGACCCCCGCCCCCCCTCCCTTGCCAATAAACACCATGTATGCAGGGAAATGTTTACTGCTCCGAGCTGTGAAACTGATGGGCAAAGTCTGGAGACAACTGTCCCCGTCTCCACTATGTGCTGCAGAGTCTTTTGTTGACAGGTGGTGGGTGTCGTGGTGGTGGAAGTGTGACTGCCCTAATAAGGAGAGGAGCTTTACTAATATTAATTATTACATCTTTGATGCTTTTCATTCATTTCCATATTGTTTTACAGTCAAATGCAAAGCAGTGTACATATTCAATCATCAGTCATTCCAAGGCTTGGATAAGAAGTTGTTCTGCAAAAGAGTTCTTATGAAGACTCTGTGTGTGCATTTCTTTATGCATATGTATGTGTGTTTATCAGAGTGCGGCGGAGCCGTCTCAGTGCCTCTGAGCGCCAAGTCTCTTTAATAGTGGCTCATCGTAGACCCAGCACTCCCCGTCCTCGTGGAATAGCTGCAGAAACAAGCAGTAGTAATTATTACACTTAGGTCCTTTAGAACTATTACTAAAACTAATATTCTGTTATCTGACATGTTTATCAGTGATATCTGTTGACTTGAACAATTAGGGAGTTGGAATGGTCAAGCAGGGATTTAGTTTATATCCTTAATTTTTCAGTCATTTTGAATGTAACCCTATGGCTTGTACAATCTGTCAAACTTTTTCCTAATATTTCCATTTCACACTTTTATCAATCAAACATATACAGTGAATTTACAGTGAATCACAGAAGTTGAAGCAGTGTGTTTTTTTTGTTTCGTTTCTTGAGTTGAAATGAAAACAGAAAGCCTCACCCTGGTCTCCCACTGCTGCTCGTTCTCCTTTCTCTCTCTGGCTTCGGCTCGTTGTTTTTCCTCTAACCTGTGTTTGGCTTCTGTTGCTGCATCAATGTCTTTAAGCTTCAGGTTCAGCGTCACATCTCTCCATAGTCTATTTAAAAAGAAGGTGGGAATGTCAAACAGAGTTCACCGATTGAGCTGCTAAGGTTAGAAACTGGCTGCAATTGCTCACCGCCGGGACTCATAATCAAGCTGGTCCTCCAGCTTCCTCACTTTCTTCTTAATTATGCCCATCCTCTTAGTGTCTATGAACACTGTGTTCTCCTACACAGACACAAGACTCATTTAGTGAATTCAAGTCCTCCATTTTCACTCAGGTGACAATAAATAATAAAATCAGAAGTAGTAGAGGACACACCCCTGTTGCCCACTTGGCATACATGACTCCATTCCATTCTCCTTCAATGGAGCAGAAAGACCTCTTGTCATTTGGTGCACTGTGAAACAAAAGAATACCGTTGGATTTTGTTTGGCTTTAAGCAGCATAACCTGTGATTTTAACTCTTACAAATCTCTTACAAAATCTCAGCAGTGATCCTGTGCTTTTTTCCACCGTAGAAGGGTTTAGTGTGGAACACAATGTTAGCGCTGTAGCCTGACTTGGAACAAGAGATGTTGCACTCCCCACCCAGCTCCACCCACGGCACAGTCAGGATCGACCTGGAGAAAGACATGCTCAGGTCAGTGAGGCAAACCGGTCAGGACGAGACAGTAACTCAGAGATGACAAACATGTACCTGCCATATCCGTTAGGGAAGGTGAGAATGTAATGTTCATCATAATCCAAACACGACACACAGCCTAGATCAAGAGGAGAAGATGCTTATTTCAGCTCCATGAAGGTGTCACAGATTGTGTAAGGTGTTAAATGAAAATGTTGGAGTGTGTGAAGCATTAGCGTACCTTGACCAATGTTGTGGACACCTATGGACATGCCAAGAAACTTAGACTTGGTCCAGATGTGAGCATTGAACTGGATCCTCCTACGTAAACACTCTGCGTAGAATGCAGAAACTACAGAAGCGAAGACAAGAAAGGGCAACATCTCAGCGATAATAAAGAGAAGCCATTTGTTCTTTAGAAAGTCTGATATTTTTAACATATGAAATTGCTACAAAATTGGCTAAATCATCATCATCTCACTGACATGATTTCCAATGACAAATATATATACGGACACTCACTGGGTGGGTGGTGAGAGACCTGCTCTGCCACAAAACACACACTATTGGTTGAAGACCAGGGAACTGGACCCTCTGATACTGTCTCCTGTAGGGCAGAAAAAAAGAATAAAGGAAGAACTAAAAAAAAAATCTACACTTCTTTGATGATATAAGTAAAACTCATAAATGTAAATGTATATAGAGTGTACATAAAATAAGTTAGTCACTTTAGCAAACACTATAATAGTCATTCAAGTTCTAGCCTTGCATAATCTACTATAACATACAGTGTTCGGAATGGCCCTTACAGGCTTCACAGTAGATGATTAAAATCAGTCATGAACTACACATAACCATGTGCAGGGAGGTATCAAAGTTAATTGAATCTAGAGTGAAAGAATACAGGGCCTGTAATAGGTTATTACAGTCTCACCATGTGTGGAGAAGGCTCCTCTGTCTCAGAAGGAAGATCCCAGTGGCAGTAGAAGACCTCGCCCAGGATTGGGTTGTAAGGTTTCTTGGCCACCGAGCCTTTCCTTCCTGCATGGAAAGCTGACAGGTACCACTTCACTACCTGAACCATACGTTCTCTGGGCTCTGGGTGGTCAGTGATACTAGAGGAAGAGAAAAGAATGAGTGTTAATATACTAATGTATAATAAAATAGGTTGCATGTAGAGAATAGAATATTTGACCAAAATGCTACACACCTTACAAATAAGTCAGGATGTGCAAAGAAGTCTGCATACATTTCTAATAAAGATCTCCTTTCTAAGATGAAGGTAGGCAGGACCACCTGTGAAACACAATCTGCAGTGAGTGGACAGCAGACAGGACAACATGGGGCACACAGACATACATGTGTGAGGCACAGAGGTCCTTACCTTTGTGAGGTCCATGCCCAAACGAACTTGAGACAGCAGATGCATGATGACGCTCTTGTGCTCTTCCACAGACTCGCCCTCGCCATCATCGTCACGGTCATCGTGGCTATCAAATGGATCTGGAGGCAACAGCAGAAGTCTCACATGGCTGAAGCTACCTCTCCCGTGCAGTATGTATAATATTTCACATAAGGAAGTAAAGTGTGATTTATTGACACAATTTGTGTCTTGTGTGTGCTTTCCATTTTTCACCTGCATCTGTGGTGCCGTTTGACATGGAAGAGTTGAGGGACTCAGCAGTGTCTGGTCGTTTCAGTGCCGTTTCCTCATTAGTAAGGGGTGAGGCAGCTGGAGGCCCTGAGGGACTGGGGGAAAAAGGGGAGTTGGCAAGGTAATGAAATGAAATTCACAACTTTGTTGTTGTGTTTGGTACTGTATGCAGAGCTGTAAGCAGGGGGATGGGGGTGGTACCATACTCACTCTATGCAGTGTTTGGGGGAAGTGCTGCTCTGGTAAAACTCATCAGCGTCATAGAATTCATCCTCACTGGAGGAGTAAGAGAAGTCTGGCACTGAGTGTGAGGGGAGGGGGATGTGAGCCGGGGAGGCGACGCCACTGCTGGGACCCGATGGGCCACTCCCTGATAGGAAAAAAAGAAATACATTCTGTGTTACATCTGTGCACTTGTCATTTAAAGTATTTATGTATTATTTGAGGCTCATATGCAGGTCATGGTGATCAAATCAGCTGGAGCACAGCAACATTGGGCAGTCTGTAACACAGTGGCTGCTTTCTCTGCGGGGCATATTGATAGTACTCTCCAGCATCCAGCCTGCCTCCTTAATGCACAGGGCAGCATTTTAATACTGCTGCCTCAGCACAGAAGACCAACAGGAAGCAACCTTTTTGCAGCAAGGCTTTGATACTTGCCTTTTTAATTTATGTTCTCTGACACAGGCGCTCAGCAATAATCAATGTCATCACTGCTTTTTCTTCATGTGACTGAGTTCCTATTACATTGGCTTTGTATTGTCTGCAACTATACATTAGATTCTGAAAACTCACAATGCCATTTCTTTGAAACTGATTTTTCAAAATAAAATGTTTTTGCAATTTGTAATAAAATCTAACTTGTCAGTTGCTGGCAAGGTCAAGAATAAACCTAATGTAACATTTTTCTTTGATGTTGGAGCAGCGGAAACAAGTCGTGAGTGCAGCGTCCCTCCTCTTTGTCATCCATCTGTGGTTCGAGTAGCAAAGTAAACACAAGTTCAATGTTTGCTTGCTTTTTTTGTTTGGTCTTCTCTACAGCTCCTAAGGGAGTTCGTCAGCTCGTTAGCTGCTAAATGATTTCCCATCATGCATACAGACATGCAGGAGTGCATGTTCACCTGTGCTGTTGGGAGTCGGGGTCTGCAGACTGCCCATCACTGTGACGACGGGACCTACTGGTAACGTGGATGGTCGTTGGTCTGACTTACACACCTGAGAAGCGTCTTTTCAGCAAAAACAGAGGGCAAGTAGATGAGTTATCACTGGAGAATCAAAATGAAGCCAGTTCATAATAAAACCAACAACACTGCACGTGCCAAGAGGTGAGGTCAGAGAAAACGATCTGAGACGCTGCAGACAGAGGCCTCAGCTGTGAGTGGGATTACACAGTCTATTAAAGAGGCTCAAATTAGGACGGCCTACTTTGTGGTGTTCATTTTCACAGCATCTTTTTAAAAGAGTCATCTGACTTTATATCACCAGTATTTGGTCATATCTTAGTCATGCTTCAAGATTAAATTTAGTTAGTATTTTTACTAATATCATGTAAAGCTTGCTGTTGTTTTTCCAGTAGTCAACAAATAATCCCACATCAATTTACCTTCAAACTCTGAGAGAACAGCTAGTTTAGCAATACTGATACTGTAACTGATACCTAAAAATGCTGTTGAGGGACATAATATTGACAAAAATGTAGAAATCAAATGATGGGGGGAAAAAAACCCATTTGTCAGCAGGCAGTAAAGAAACCACGTCAGAGATTCATATCTCAACAACAGGGGGAGCTGTTGTCACCTGTGAGTATATTACAAAACCACTTTAGATGGTGCTGAGTCTTTAGGCACATACAGTCCCTGGCAGAGCTGCTACTTCTTAACGTGTGTGAGACAATGGAGGTCGCAGGTGTTTTGTACCTGTAGGTAGTGTGGTCTGTGTTGGCATTGTGGTGTTGACTACAGGAGTGTCCAGAGGGGGCTGGAAGATCCCATCCACTGGGTTGATGGTGCTCTGGGGAGAATAAACAAAAACAGCATCCCTGTCAACAACAAAAAGTAACTGCCTCCAAATGATACCTGCTGCCACAACCCCACACCAAAACCACTGCCTGCTCACCAAGTTAAACTGCAGAAATAATGTGTACAACCGCATGTGCCTCCATGCTATCCACAATAACACATGGGTACCTTTAACATTCAGAGCAGACATGCAAAAGCTCTGTCCCTTCATTGTGCACAAATGTGTACTGATTATACATTGGATTAATGCTACACATATGAGAGAACAGGGAAAGTGACTAGAATATGCACCACCCAGGCTGGGAAGATCAATTTCCCTTTTACTTCACTTCCAGGAAAGAGTGGTGTTACCAGGTTTCATTAATGTGATCAATATGAAAGCAGCGACAGCTTGAATTCCAAACGCCAGCAGCAGCTTCTGCACAGTAACTAACAGCATCATTTCTTGAAGTCTGTGTAACCTTCTAGTCTAAAAAAAGAAGTTAATTAACTCCACTGGGCTTCAGTGTGAAGTCTATAACATGTTTAAACTATCTACCACTTGATTTCCCTGTTGTAATATATAAAAAAAACAAAAATCAGTGGAGACTTATTTGCAGCGCCACCTTGACATCATGTGTCCATGCATTTGAATACATGCACACACACAGATATAAACAGCAGCCTGTTGTTGGCTCGTAATAGGGTCAGTGTCACCAATGACCCAGCTGGCAGGAGCACCAACAACAACACAAGCCAAAGCAAAAACCATATCGACCCTGATTCCAACAACTTACCCTCAGGACTCTTTGATAACACGGGCATGTTATTGTGATGTGTTATTCTATTACTCAAACTTGATGTGTGGTTTGTGATTTTTTACAGCTTTCTGCTTGTTTTGAGGCCTCTGAAGAATAACAGGAACAGGCGCAGTGAGTCATTAATATGAATGTGTTAAGAGATTAAACAGAGGAGGTTTATTGCCCTCATTGCTCTCTGATCATCTGCGTTTTCACAGGGTTAAGGAGATCTTAGCTCTGCTTGCTGTCCTGTTAACACCAATAACTCCTCAAGCTTCCTGCCTCTGTGGGACCAGCCTTTGGCTGCGGAAGTAGGAGATGAAGCAAAAAAAGAAAAGTGCTTCTAGAAAGAATTAAAACACTATCATGACTGATATATTTGTTTTTGTGAAAGTAATATTAATGGATCCAGAAGCTCTCGGCAGATCAGCTCTAAACCAATCAGAGCACATAAATTACTTTGACACATACATAGTGAACAGGCCTGTTTTAAATGATTTGTGCACTTAGCAGCGATTCCTGGCAGCACGGTGTCTGACAGGGTCAATCACATGTGCTGCTAGTGTTTCCAGTATTTAACCAAAGGGCTGCAGTGCATTTACCATTTGCTTCAAATATGATGCATGCAACGTGACAGACATCTACAAGTTCTAAAGCTTATAGCATTTAAACACACATGCAGTTAAATGTGTGGACAGAGCTTATGCTGTGCTATTTATACTACATAATGCTGTGCTTAATGACTATAAGATTAAGCCAGCTATGGTACAAGAGCAGCGTAGTCCCATGAGCTGAGAGACTGAGCCCTGTGGGATTCTGGCTTCAAGAAGCCCACCGGAGTTTTCTATGTTAGACTGTTATCTACAAACTGCTCACATTACCACATTATCCATGTTTTCCAAAGCATACAAAAAGGGTTTAGATTGATTTTCTACTATCTCAGGTAGCTACCAGGTTCTATTCACTGTAGGGTGGTCTAATCTGTCACCTTCTTCACTTCACTTCTCTGCGTCTTCTATTTTTAGGGTCAGCTGTGTTCTTTCCCAGTACACCAACACTTACACAACCTTATTTTATTTATCTTTTAATTACTTTTTTGAGTTGCATAAAAACTGCATTGTGAAGTTGGAAAAATTCTCTTTTATTAAATTTCCTCTGCGATGATAGACAATTAGCTCCATTCACAAACTATGCAGCCTGGAAAATGCACCCAAAGCAATTTGCACAACATGGACATGCAAAAGGCTTTAAAGTGTAATATTTGAGTTTTGATCTTACTGTTTGAGGTTCTTTAAATAGGAGGAGTGTCTGTCAAACATTGTATTACCTTGAAACTATAGTATCGGTAAAGAGCTTTCACATAAAAAAGGGAGAGAACAGAAAAAGCCGCCTGTAAAGTAAGAATCAATCAGAAACCTCATAATGCTTTGGAAAACAGTGATCAATACTGTTAAGTGTCCGTGTGGTAGTCAAAACATGCATAACTCCTGGTGTGGCCTTCGACATGAATACAGTGCACCTGCAGAGCCCATAAAGTGCTCTCTGGATGATTCTACAGCCATTAGCGCTCAGGGGGTTCAATAAGCAGGCAGTGTGTGTACAATAAACCATCAGGATCAGTTGACTGTGATTAGTGGGTGATGTGCAACACTCACATTTAGACATGCAAACACATATATATAATCCATGTATAGACACATGAGAATTTCATAAAACACAAACCACATTTTGTGACTTAATGAAGGAAAGAATAGTTCCCAACCATTCCTAAAAGTTCAAATCTCAGATGTGATCAGCAGGGTAACATAATCAGGAAGGTAGTAGTGGCAGACATGAGGGAAAGAGCATTGAGATAGAGCTTATCTCCACATTAGACAGCATGCACTACACAGATCTGATTCATCTGCTTTTCTACAGGAGAGAGTAAATTAAGCCAGAAATGAAAGTTAGCAGTTCTTTTGATTTTAATTGTTGTCATGGACAGAAAGTGTCAAACTTACTATAAGTCCGTTTGCGTGTTGCTGTTCGTTACTTTGGTCCTTAAAATTTTAAGAAGACAGTGTTAGACTGCTTTTGTAAGAAGGTTCAAGAGTCATTTCATAAAGCATCCTGAGCATCCGTGTTGTAGAGAGCAATGAAATCCACCTGTATCCTCACTTCATAATATTTATGCAGTGGTCCTTTCATCACATGGAAAATGCTCACATGCTCCATTATCATCATCATATCATCTACATTGTTGAAGCCGATGCTGACATATGAGTAAAAGTGTTTATAGTTTTTAAAAATCCAGTCTCACCTAACAACCACATAATGATTGCTCCACTTCCTGTCAGAGAGCTCAATGGAACATGTGATGAAACAAGCACTGGGCTACACCCTCATCAACCACCGACCCAGATAGCAACTGTAAGCAGGGAACTACCCCGGGGACGCAAGGTAACACAGAGTGCACCCTCATGCAGTCTCAAAAGAACAATGATTATGGTGAAATGCCAGACCAAACAACAGAGAGGGTGGGGGGCGTGCAATGATTCACAGCGTTTACCTTGGCAATTTGCAGCAGTACAATACAATGCTTGATGGACTCTACCATACTCTGAAAGAGAAAAAACAGAAATGAATATATAAACTAGGAAGTGATTTACACACAGATATAAAGACACACGTATGAAGCTCAGACTTACACAAGTAGTCTCTTTCAAATTTTCAATTTTCTGTCAAAAGAAAATAAACAGAGCAATTTTAAAAACAAAACATTTTCCATAGGAATTCTTCCACTGTGAGAGGTTTGCTGACAAACAAGTCCAAGTGACTAAAATCTGTCACTACAAACTCAGAGAGGAAGTGTTAACAGCTGCTGGTAAAAAAAGAGACACCCTGAAACTGAACTGCTTCCTCCAACAAAACTTATCACCTCTACTCTAAATAGGTAGTTAGAAAACATCAGCTTTGAGTGCTGGAAGGGTCCTGAGAAGAGTAAGCAAAGAAGTTAATCCCTTATCGATTATGAAGAATGATAATTACAGAATAGCAGCTTTAACAATGACCCCGGTATTACTTTTTTAATACACAGGCATGCAATGTGCCCTATTTAGTGAGTGGAATTACTCTGTTAGTCTGGCAGTTGATTGACAGCAAACAATCAACTAATTGCAGCAAAAATGCTAAAAACACTTTAGTGAGGATGTGCAGCTTTCTTCTGTTTTACATTACTGCAAACTAAAAAAACTGATCTATAATCAAAAGAACCAGCACAGTCAGTCCACGCAGTCTGAACAGAAGTCTGACAGTTAGCGAACCAGACGAGCCTCAGCGCTGTCCGCATGTGTGCTGTCATTTTATACAGTTTTGGATCAGTCCAATTTATCCTGAAAACGTTCTAACAAGCTTAAACCTCGACAAAGCGAACAGAATTCAAACTGAATCACCACCACGCTGACAGCTCTCATTTTTCATCCTGCTATTGTTAGCCATGGCTCTAATGATGGCAAGAACCGCGGGACCAGAGAGCCGAGACACAGGGACAGAGCTGCACTGCTGGTACTCACTCTGCGTGATTCATCCTCTTTGCAGTCCTTGATCTTCTCATCAAACAGCTGTGCGAGAACAAGACATGAAAAAGAAAAAAAAAAAGAGCTAAGCTGATTCCACCATGAAATGAGTGTTAAAAAGCATCAGAAGGTGATTCTGTGCAGATAATGTGGGTTGAGATATTGTGGAGGCAAGAAGTGAGTTCCTCTCACAAAGGAAAGACACTCGAAGTACTTTCATTAGTTGTGACAGAGAAAACACGTGGCTGCTACTTTTCTGCTCTGTCACCAGGCTATGAAATCTAATTTATATTAACTTCTGCTTTGTTATTTATCAGCAGAGAAGTGCAAGAATAAAAGGAAGACACAGATTCAGTTACAAGCCAGGCCATGTATACAGTAAACTCAGATTTAAGGTGCAAGTTAGGTTGAATTATCAATTATGTAACTGTGTGTAAAAAGTACTTTTTGACCTACATATCTCAAATCAGTGACAAATTTTCAGATCTTCATCTGAAATGTTCTATATATTTCGGTAGGTGTTCCCACAGGCAGCGTCCTACCTTTAACTGGTCAATCAGAATCTGCAGGTAGGCGTCCGCTTCAGCTAGCTTCTTGTCAAAGTCTTGAACACTTGGAACAAATCCTGTCTCGGCCTCCTAAAGACAGGAAAACAAACAGAGCTGAGTACAAGTCAAACCTTTGGTAAACACCATCCTGATATTTGCATATTCACTACCAATAACCCAGAGCCACACATCCACATATTATCCATTCAACTAAAATAAAAAAATGGCCTGTCGCCATCACCTCCTGCTCAGGTAGGCTTTTGTAAACTGTGGCACAAAATGGTGGACAGAAACATCAACAGTCCAGGAGAATCTTCCAGCAATGTACCGTACTGTACTGCAGGGAGATATGAATACTATTGTTTGAAGGCTAGCTTCCATGAAAGGCTAGCAGGTCTGTCTGCCTGCCTGAGTGGAGGCCAGCACATTTCAGGCTTCAACAAACCTAAATCAGGAAACCCAAGGCTGGACAAAATGTGTGTAAATGGGTTGGGGTGCACTCAAACTCATTGTTTGCTAATTAGCTTCCTTTAATAGCCACCAGACTTCACACACACAGAAAATTTCATTACATAATATCCATTAAAAGGTAATTACTGAACTATTGGCAGAACAGACATGACTGAGCATCTGTCTGTATCTGTCTGAGCTCACCCAGAACAATCCAGTTGCTGTGACACAGAATTACAAACCAGAAAAAAATGGGCTGATAACTGTATCAGAAAAGACTTCCTTAAAAAAAACATCAGCCTGTCAATAGCTAAGACACTCAGCACCACACAATATCCCGTCTACGTCAAGGCAGACAAATCAACAGATGACTAACACAGCTTGTGTCAGTTTACTGCGACTCAGCAGCTACTCTAACATGGAAAAATACTGAAAAACACCTCTTACATGGAAAAAAAAAAGCAATCAGTAAATCTAGCTCTTTATCAAACCGTGTCGGGTGCTGCTTCTGCTGCGGTTTCTACTGTTGTGAATTTGCTGCGGTGCAGTGTCCTGATGCCTTTTCTCCCTAGTGAAGACAGAGCTCTCATAGGAACATGAAGAAAAGCCATTAACCCAAAGCCAAACGCTGACAGCAGCTGCTACAGCATGAGACCTGCTAAAGTTTAAACTGTGAAAACATGCTAATTTTATAGAGAGCAAAGTGTGCGTTAGCTCAGCATGCCATGAAGCAAGCAGCTAATTGAGCAAACTTCCTCAAAGGATCAAAGGTTCTTTTGCTGTTGAAAAAGATGGCTGGCCATGTAAGAGCCTGAGCAAAATGTCTATTTACTGTATCAATGACTCTTTTTTTTGGAGTCATTCCAGTCACAAAGAAACTTGCCTATCTGGTCAGATCAGTTATCATTTCAAACAAGGCATTACACAAACTAAATAGAGGGGAAAGGAAAAAAACAAACAGGCAGTGGATTAAAGAAACGCCCACCAAGTGTATAGTAAATTGAATTTCCACTGTTCTACAGAATTTACAAGAAAACATACAAGGCCAAAATAAATGAGCAGGAAAGTGAAGCCGACATGAAAACAGCAATCTCCTATTATCATACAGTGAACAATATCTCATGTTTTGTCAACTCATGATGGAGGGGAAGTGTTTTTTTATGGTCAGCCAGAGCTTGGAGTTTGGAAGCAGGAAGTCAGAGACAGGTGCTTGGTTTTTATAAACAGCCGCTGCATTGCCACATTATGGTGCTCACTTCTTCACTGTTCCAGAAATATTTTCCCAGACGACTGCACCTCCCACTCCTGCTCATTCCCACCACACAGACTGTGCATCCTTGTCACATAGCAGGAATATTTTACAGCCGCCTGCAAAGTCTTACAGATGCATAAACACTCAACACCCTCCTGACCACTCCAGAATTCACAAAAAAACAGCCCGGCACCCCCCCCCTTTCTATTTGTCTTTCAATGTAGTGTGACCCACTTTAAAATGCTGCTGCCCAAGCTGTGCAGTGCAGCCATTAAAGTTTTCCTCCTCATTGTGGTGCAGTGGTGTTTTTTTCTGTTTTTATGTGTGTGTGTGTTTTACTTACAAGGTACCTTGCTCCAATGGACATGCTGTATTAAATCTTGTACATCTCTCAGGCTATTTAGCCTGACACAAGATCGTTTTCGCTTTCTCTGCCTCCGTTATTCTGTTTGTGTGAAGTTAGCATTCTTTCTCCCTCCCTCCTCCTCCTCCACACAGAAACAGAAAACAATCTCCTCCTCTTGCTCTCCACTGCAGTCTGCCAATATAAACGACAGCAGCATTCAGACTGCGAGTTAGCTGGGCAGCCAGTCTGGCTAGAATATATCCTTCAGCAGCTGTTATCAGCTGAGCATTTGGTGTGAGGCAGACAGAGCCGAGTTAATCCAGGAGCCTCCCCTTCACAGGAAAGGCACACTTCCTCTCTCACAGGCAGAAGAGAAAAACACAAAGCAGCAGCAAGTGCTGACGGGAACACACACTAAAATCCACTCTGATTGGCTAAGGCAGCGGAGGCAGATGTTTGCTTGTTCAACCAACCCCAGCTGGGTTTGGCTAGCGCTGGGTCATGTGATGGTACGACAGCAGCGTGCTAACACTGCGTAAGTGTGTGTGTGTGTGTGCGCAAGCAGGCACACGTAGCACAAGAATTTGCCACAGAGGGACAGAGGGAGGAAATGCACAAAAAGGAAGGTGGGAGGGAGAACAAATTAAAAGGTTGATTAAGAAGAGGATCAGTAGAAAGAACTGTATGTAGATAAAGATGGGAAGGAACAGGGCAGAATGGTTTACTTTAGGGGAGGAGGACAGGCAGGAGGATGGTAAAGAGGAACAACTGGACGACACTAAAGAATTTCTATTAAACGAAACTTCTTCTGACAAATGTTACCATTATTTTCATTCATACAGACAAGACTAAGCTCTGCTTTGTTGGTCCAAAAAAATCAGGTACAAGTGCTGCTATGCAGCAGCAGATATGCAAAGTCATCACATGAGTGTCGTGGTGTTGCACAGTACATCATTAATAGAGCAGGCAAATACATTTAATCTGAGCCTCTATAAAAATCTCACAAAGAAAGCTGCCATGCATAGATACCATACTTCTCTTCAGCCACTAGAATGCCATCTTTGCTCTGAAAAGTACTGCAGATCATTTGCATCAATGTTGTCATTGTCATGAATGGAACAGAAACACGTCACACATCCTTGGGTACATACCCGGAGTTGAAGGGTGTGACGGAGGATAGTTCCCTCTAAGGCATGGATCCACTTCTCCCGTTCGTCTGCATCTCGAGCTGAAGGCAGAAGCACACAGACAACCCCGGTGAGCCATGTTTCCCAGAGAGTAAACTGCACACTAACGACACAGGACACAACACTGAAATGACATGAAACCTGCAGATGCAGTGATGGGCACTGTGAGCATTTATCTGAAACAGCTTAATTATTCTTACCCTCATTTTTTTCAGTGATGAAGAACACACCAGACAACACCCACATGCTGCGTGGGTAAGTGTTTTTTACAAAAACTGCAAAAATAAATCCTATTCAATTTCTGGAAGAAACATCAGCTGGTCTGTTAGTCTGCTGACATCACCATCTGAAATGTCTTGATAGGAACTTATCTTACCCTGAAAAAAACATTTCAGCACAAAATGAGAGACTGAAGACTCCTTAATGTCCACAATGACAGCTTTTTTTTTTTTTAACCAGGAAGGTGCTCATGCCAACTGTGTTCTTGCAGAGACAGAAGCTCACAGTTAAACTGTGTTTCTTAAATGTGAATTAGCATGATGCACAAGTGTGCTGGTGGGGTGGACCAGACACATTGATCACATCATGGCAGTAGTCTGGACTGACTGAGCTGTAAATGAAGTTAGTGCCATATTGAGCTTTGATTCCCATTCTTGTTTATTATAACAATACAAAAATCAATACAATTCTTACAGTATTCATGTAAGAATGAGGTGTTAAAGGTCATTAAAGAGGCAATGCAGCACTGGTTTTCATGTTATTTTTCCACATGGGGTTGGGGGTGTGAGACGGAGCAGGGCAATGCAGCACCCTCAGAGCAAAGACAGAGGACAAACAGACTGACAGTGACATTAAACAGTGCCCCACTAGAGGCTCTGGCACATGCAATACAAACATAGCAACTGGCTCCTGCACGCTTTGTGGCGCCAACACAATACAGAATATTCCATAATGTGAATTGGCATGATACACAAGCGTTCTGGTGGGATGGGCCAGACACGCTGGCCATGTCACGTCACTCCAGAGACATGGATTACACTGGACTGCATGCAGTCAGATGCAGAATGTATTTATAAACTGTGTTTCCTTTTGTGAAATACAGCTTTCCTTCTTCCATTTCTGCACTTGAATGGGGGCGACCGTAAAAACAACTCAACTTCTAAAAGCTGTGAAGGAAGAACTTAATAAGATATATGCCCCTATATTAGGGGCTTGCAAACTATATTCTGGGTAAGAGTCATTTTTCACTGAACTGGAAACATGACAGAGTAGCAGATGAATGGATGTGCTAGCACAGAGGCTGAGCAGTAAAGCTTTTAAAGACATTAAAAGGCAGCCGAGGCTCAGGCCAATCCACTCAGACAGCGCCTCGCTGGCCTCTCACTTTCCCCTCAGCCAAACAGACTCTCTAGAGGAAAAAATTACTGCAGCTAATGTTGTTTAGCTCTATTCACAAGAGAAAGAGGTAGCAGCAGAGCCATTTAAGAAAAACAAATAATGTAGCCATATTAATAAAATTAATAAAATATAATAATAAAATATCAAGTCTGATTTTAGTCCCAGTCTGTGGACACATCACTACCATGATTTACTTTGCCTGGCGGGGAGGAGTACTTTCAAATCCATAGTAAGTCTGTCTTGTTTAAGTGACTTCATCGCCGTCATCTGACTAGAGTCCCCTTCACACATGCGCTGCTGCCCTGAAATTGTTCTGACATCACCAGGCGGGGCTGTATGTGTGAGTGCCAATGTCACATTCACTGGACTTTAGCTTAACAGCTTCCTAGTAATGTCAGAGTCTGACTGAGCCCACTGCTGAATAAAACGGGTAATTGTTCAGAGAATTCACAGTAAGCAGGTGGGCGTGATGCAGTTACACAAAGTTTAACAGCCACATATTCTTTCCTGCTGTCTGTAATCCTTGCTCACTTCACTGAAGGAAAGGTGATTTTAAATACTATTTTCATCATAACATAAAAACACACACCTAGGTTTACAGGACTGTTTTGTAGCAATGATCAAATTTAATAGAGAAACAAAAGGGACTTGGACCTTTTTTTCCACATAACGCCACATTAACAAGATAGTTAAGTTTAAAGATGTTGTCTCAGCTTTGTAAGAATTTAAGTTTTACAGTCCAGTTGATATGTAGCAGGAACTATTGGTAGGTTTAAACAGAAGTCTGTTTAAGAAAATGGTGCACCTTTATATTTTAACATAGTCCCATCCTAAAGGTACGCACAGTGATAGCAGACAAAAGTGTTCTACATCTTGTATAAGCAGTAGTAGTCTGATGGTGCCAGGTCAGGTGAACAAGGCTGGTGATGGATGAGCACAAAGCCACATTCCTGGATTCTAGCCATTGACACTATAAAGTTGTGGATTCTGCTGACTTGCAGTTTTTATTTACAAGAATCTTGCCAAACTTTCAGTATAATCACTGAAATGTGTACATATGTAACTCATTTCCTACCTTTGGCCACAAACTTCTAAATCTAAGGTGTGCATATCCAACTCTACTGCAGGCTGTGATGCTTCTCTGCTCGACAAAAGAAGAGAGGCACAGCAAGGCTTTTAGACGAATAGGCACATACAGGAGGTACTGTACTTTGCTCCAATAAGCTCCGACCCATCCACCCACACATACCTTCCTAATAATTACAGACAGGCAGGCACTGGATCAAGACCCATAACACAATCAGACAAAGAGCGCACATAACTGCAATAACTGCAAAAGCTCAAAACGTGTTGCCTTAATACTAAATCAAATACACAGCTTCTACATGCAGGACAAACAGGGAATAGCAGCTCTCAGTCAGGCTGATGTCCACAGTAAGAGTGGAGGTCACCTTTTCTCCAGCATGAGGAACTGATACTAGACAAATACATTTGCAATAGTGGGCGTGTGTTGGTGTCATTTGCCACATGTTACAATTCCTCTCAGTGAAAGCCAAAACAAACTTCAGAGGGCAGAGAGAAAAAACAAAAAACAAAAAATGCACTGCAAAGGTGATCTACAGTTTTTATCTGTGGCGTCTCACAGCACAGGATTAAACTAAATCATCACACAGCATATTTGAGAGGTTCCCTCATGTCACTTAAGCAATGTTTTCCTTAAATGTGACCTATATTGGAGCCTTTTGTAATGTGCATGGACCCAACACACGGATAATATAATTTTCATAATGATTACATTATTTATATATATGAACTAATGTTAAGAGATGACAGGAAGCATGAGACGTGAACATGTTAAGTATCAGGGCAGTAAACAACAGAAACAATAACACTGTCAAAAATCTCTTGGCTTGCATAGCACCATTTATATTTTGTAGTGTATTCTGAAAAAGCACTGGGGCAATTTTAAAATACTAATATATTGGGATACTGCTAGCGTCAGCCTATATCCATGTGAAAAGTAATAATATAGTAGGTCCAGCATTATTTTTATGCTGAAACTCAGCCAACTGTAAAGGAGGCAATTCTGTAATTGCTTCATACAACTGCCAAAGTCTGAAAGATTATAAATCACATCCAGTTAAGGATGTAAAGCTCACTTCAACTGAAGAATCCAGCATCATAGCCAAAGACAGATAATACTAATATGCAGCATGTTCAGTTACAAGTTACAATCAGAGAGACGTTATGACCGGAAAAGTACAAATAAATGAAAACTGCTGGGATCACAGCACCCCTGTTGTGTGTTAAGCAGAGAATTGTGTCTCAGGACTCAGGGTGACCATCGCTATCATTTCACTTTACAATGCTTAGCGTTTCACCATAATGCCTCGCCTCCTTTCTCCAAAAGGCCTTTGTGAATTATTCATCTCTTCTTTCCCCAGCCATCTTCAGACAGGCTTATGAAATGCCTCAGCACAAGTGTCACATGAAGGAAGGAGAGTTTGATACCAGACTGTAACCTCTGTCATTACTGTGACATTGTACTGTAGCTGCCCAGATGTGCCAAAAAAGCACCCTACAATTATGGCTTAGTTTGGACTGACTAAACACACAAGACCAGATTAGGTCCCGAAAGAAAACACTTGCAGATAAGGTGAGAGAAAAGAAAGCAAGCAGACAGTACAGGTGTAGGTGCAGGTATTAAAGTGTGAGGGAAGACTCAGAGGAGTTGAGACAAGAGAGAGAGAGAAAACAAGGGGGTCTCACATCCCAGACTGATGCTCCAGGCAGGCAAGTCCACCTAACAGGGAGAGAGGAAAGGACAAGAAAGATTGAAGAAGAGAAAAGCAAAGAGGGGAAAAGAGGGAAAGGGCTCTGAGGCAACTATGATGCACTGCCAGGGGAGAGGGGCTAATGAATAATGGATGCCTCTCTAAATAGAAGGAGTACAGAGCTGCACTCTGGACTAGCACAGTACCCAGTAAGCTCAGATGTATTTTAACCTATAACATGGACTGTCCCATATGAAAAGTAAGCAATATAGCTTAAATCATTTTAAGCTACAATGATGAACAGGTATAATGAGTTACATAATATATATCACAGCAGATGTACCACTGGAAATTTAAATTGTATGACATATATATAGATATATTCTGTACAGACACATTCAGATGCTGTGAATCCTGGGAGAATGACAGTATAACATGCTTAGACCAGGATCATTTTACAGCAACAGAGAAATACACACCGACGCAACATCCTGTGCCTGTTTTGATATGCAGGCTAACAGCCGATACATCCAGAGTCTTGTGTTCAGCACACACTAAGTGCTAATTTTCAGCTTATTCCTCCAGTAATAATACACGAGATGGTACTGTTCTCCTCTGGGTATCAGGAAAACAGATAGATCTTACTGTGACAGTTCATTGTGTTCTCTCATAAAAATGATGACCATGGGGGCCACTGTGGGCAGCACAGTGTCCTGTGTAAGGATGTGCTACTTTCAAAGACCATTTATTAACACAGCAGATAATTTACAGAACTAAAAAATAGCAGCGATCAAAGTAGAATTTCTATAATCATACATTTATCTTTTTTTTTTTAAAACAAGCCCTGCTAGAATTGTTTTTATTGCATTAATGAAGGTTCTGAATAATATTTGGGCTCGTTTAGTAAGATTATAATTTGCATACATTGCTTATGCTCTCTCTCTAATGTACAAGTCTATCAGTCTCCTCTCACTTGGACAACTGAGGCCAATGACATGCTCAGAAAGATCCAGAATAACTGAAGACCTTGATATTTGAGTCAGTAATAACTGCTGAACACACCACTTTGAGGATTTGCATACACTTACTACTGTCTTAAGATTACATCATTGCTTAGCAGAGAGCAGGACCAGTGACGGGAATAATAAACATCCATCTACAAATAGCACACCTAGTCTCTTCAAACATTTGATTCAGGCACTGCATACACGCGTCTCACAGACAGTCTACCTCACACCTCTCTGAACTGTCCTTGAACTTCAATATCAAACCAGTTCAACCATGCACCACAGAGTATACTGCTCCACCCTATCTGTGCTTCCCAGAAGACAAACAAACAATGCCGCCTCACGATCTTTTCGCCCTAGGACTGGCATGCATGCTGACCATGAGATGGTTTTCTCCTTACCCTTGCGTTTGTAGAACCACAGCATACAGCTTCGGAACACAGACATGGGAGAGGGCATGGAGGTGGTGAGAGGGGCGGGGGGCCCATGGACTGTGGCTAGTGACTCTCAAGAAGAAGGTGAAAGGGGGTGCTAGTGATAAGGGGGTGCAGGAATTTGGAGGCGGCAAAATGGACACAAATGGACAAATGGAAAGACAGAGATGAAGTTAGAGGTTAGAGTAAAGACCTGGCGGAGCGATAGCATTAAAAAAATAAAGTCTGCGGTGTACTGGACTGGACAGCTCCCTGTCAAAAAGGGTTGACAGGACGGGAGGGGCTGGGGGGGTTGATGCTCTAGCCAGGAGCCAATCCTGTCCCTATGGAGCGAGCGGTCGTTAGTGCGCGGCGGCAGTAGTGCAGCGAAGGGAAAACAGCAGCAGAAGAGACCTGAGCTCAGCTTCAAGCTCAGCAGTATTGCCTTATTATTCCCAAAGGCTCAACTGCAGAAACACAGAAGCAGCAGTCTTCCTCTTCAGCCACAGTTTAGGGCCGGAAAAAAAAAGTCTTACTTGCTTGCTCATTCTGTTCCAGAAGAATCTGTTTAGCTTGCAGTGGAACAAATCTTAATTATGTAGAGGAATATATGTCCATCCAACTTCATAGGGCTTGGAGAGGTTTCCACAAACGGGGAAAACAGCTTATGTGCATGCAGCAAGCTCTGACATTTTATAGATGCCTGTGTGCATGTGTTTCCTGGCATTAGAGCAAGCCAATCCAGGTCTTTAAAAGGCGGGGAGGGAAAGAGGAGTGTGAGAGAGAGGAAGAGTGAGAGAGACGGAGCAAATGAACAGTACCAATGGATGATAAAGAAATCACTGAGAAAGAGAAGCAATGAGGGCAACACAGTAAAAAAACACACAATTAAAAAAACAGATTCCTCACCTTGGAAATGAAAAGTCTTCTGGTCCACAGTGATGGTGAATGTGCTGTCGTCCTCGTCATCAATGCCGATCACAGCTCCCTGGGCAAAGAGAGGGAGAGGGAAGGGGAAAAAAGGCAGTCAGACAGCAGGACACGTCACACTCCACTTTCCATTTCTATCTTCATGCCCTCCACATGTCCCAGCAGCCACCAACTGCCTTTCATTTGTCAATTACCCTTGGTCACTCTCTTCCCTTTTAAAATTTCCTTTTGCCTCTTAATCTCTTTTTATTTCCACGATCACCCTGTGATTCTTTCTCACACATGAGAGTGCAGCATTTTGAAACATGGGAAAAAAGAAGGGAGGGGAGGAGGTGGGATTTGGAAGACTGAAGGAGAAGGGAGGCAGGGAAGGGTGGAGGGGGACAGACACCAGGGACCAGCAACTAGCAGGAAAAAAAAAACAAAGAAAGAAAGAAAAAGAACCGCAGAGAAATGGCCTGCTGCTTAGCTGGGACATTAGCTCCTAGCAACAGAAACAGGGAGTGACTCAGAGCTTTCTTACCCAGCAAATAATGATGATGACAGCAGCTACACGGAGTGGGTAAAATAATATAAACAGCTGTATGATATTTTGCAGACCTGTAACAATAGCTCTTCATAAATATCCCTCTCAGTGAGATGCCACAAAGTGCAGTGTACTGACCACAACTACTTAAAACATTCTGATTCATTTCTTGGGTTACTGAGACAGATAGTGATAGTCACACCACATGACACAATGATAACAAGCAGAACACGGTCTATGCTGCTCTGAATAAAGTCCACCAAGGGTAGTTCTTACACAAAAAAACACTGTAAGAAAACCAAACCAACGAGAGCTCTGGTATGTACAGTATCTTGTGATATGTTGCAGCAATCAGCCTCAATAAATGGATAACACCATTATAAAGCACTCAAAACAACTTTTTGGAAAGCCCCTGATAACATTCACAAGCTGAGTTTCTTTGGATGTGAGAGAGATAACACATAGATTAAACAAACTGATAACATACTGATGGTGAAAGGAGAACACATCATATATCTGCACAAAGACTACAGATTAAAGACCCAATCTAAACACTGTTCATGGGTGAACATAACGATAAGGATATATTTTAGTAAGACAGAATAATGTTAAATTCTCTTCAAACTAGGTGCAATCAGCTCCATTTTATTGCTCCATCTGGACAATCCTGACAGCTTCAAACCAATCAATGTCTGGTCTTCAGTGTGTCATAATAAAGTGTTATTGTGGTAAACTGCTGTTAAATAATTTGTATCTGTAAAAAATTCTGTTGCCTTATGTCACAATCTATGTAACGCTATATTAAAGGATGTGGCTTTACTCTCATTTCCAACAAGACTGAGCATGCTCGGACTACAGATACAGCCTGTTGGAAAATCCCTGTGAAAAATGAAACTGGCAGCTAGATCTGAATAGATACCATTAACAAGACAAATAAACACTTTGATCATGTCATTTCTGAGGTACAAATGTTAGTCTTTTACTTTACATCTAATAAAACAGATCCACTGTGAGTTAACAGTGTAGTTCAAGGAAGTTATTTATGACAATACGCCCTCCTGAAACCTTTGTCCTACGGCTACGTGTGCATAAATGACATGGGTCCTCTTTTCAAGCGATACCTTTAGTGAGTTCTTAGGCCACATTTATTTGTTAAATACATGACGAATAACATTAGGAACACACTCTTGATATTTAGGAGTTGTTTAAAGTAGAGAAAAAAAGTTTCACCTTTCACAATAGTTCAATCGTACATTAAGGACTTAACTAGGTAACATAATGTAAGAACATTCCAAAAATCAATCAACCAAAGAATGCTTTTTCAGTATCACAGACAATGTTTTTCATCACTTACAGACATTCATCTTATACATATTAATAAACTCTGTTGGCCATGCTTTCTGACATGCAAAGATAACCTCAATTCAACCTTCAATCTCAGTCAAGTCACGATAGGCTGTACTGTAAATACACAAGACAGGGACAGACAATCTGACGTTCACACAAAGTGATTATTTATCCACTGCTGAGTGATATCAGTTCTCCCAACTCCATAATACACGGTATAAGTAGAGCAACACTCAACTAAAGCCAATGTGTATAACCCTATCTTTTAGATGTGTCTTCTATGAGCTTCTCTCCCACACTCATATTCAAGAAATGGGGGCTCATTTTTCATTCATATACTCAGTCCTTTGAAAAGCCAATCACATTAAGGAACCTTTCCTTCAGTTCCTCATGAGATGGAAAAAGGACTTCACAGTAAGGTAACTGCTGCCATCTAGTGGACATTACTAAACATTGAAAACTCACTGCATTGTAAGGGCATTGGGTTTTAATGGAAAACCGGATGAGCTGCCAATACAGCTGCAGAAAAACCACAGAATCTTGTTACACTAGGTCAGCTAATTAGACAATTATCGTAGTTTTGAGTCAGCCTATCTTCCTCACAAGTCAGATGACTGCATAATGCGGCAGCAAAAGATTGCATTGTCCAAGCAAATCTCGTCAGATAGTCATAGACACTGCTCTAAATGCATGGCAAAGCAGGCCGGCAAGGATGCAGATGATGTATGTAATTTATCAAAGACAAGATAGTGTAAGGATAAGATGGCCTCGGGATCTTACCCTGAGTCGCACACAGCCTCTTCTGGATCCTCTCATCATCTTGTCCTTCGACTGTAAACCAACAACACAACAAATCAAGGATTAATACAGCCAGTAGACAACATTATAAATTAATGTTCTTGAACACAGTTTTTTATTTAGCTGACTAAAGTTTCAGGGCTGGCTCAGTGATATACTGGGTCACTGACAGAGCAGTTGTTATGAGTGTGATACTCATAAAAACTGCTCTTTACTTGTTTTTTTTATGCTGCCTACTCAAATGACTGCTGTGAAAATGTTCTATACCTATACTATTTAAATTAGCAGGATATGAACGGTAGGAACATTTTAAAACAAATCAGTTTGGTTTTAGTATTTGCTCTAAAAACAATCATGCACTGGAGGAAAAAGACAAGGAGAACGAAGCCTTAAAAGATGAAATATGACTCAAGGCACAAGTTAATCTCTAAACTCTAAACTAATCCTCAATTATTTTCTTTAGCTTTAACTGACAATGAACTGAACTTAAAAACATTTATTAAGCAACACTGCAGATTGAAAGATATTCCTTTTATAATGATAAATTAAGGAAATGCTCACTTGCTGGAGCAAGTAAATATCGTTTTGGTGTTAAAAAGTGTTAAAAAGTTTCTTGAGAAAAATGACAGATGACACATGCTAATTACTTTCTTACCAATGTATATCTAAAACTTAGTGCTGAAGCTCTAAATCATATACTTAACATTTAAATCAGATTTAGAGCTTGAGTTTTAGTAAAACTGACATGGCTCTGAATGAGTGGAACTCTGCTTTGCCCTGACATGTAGAGTAACTGCAGGTTTTATTTTGAAATTTAACAGGATTTATTAAAGTGACTACATTCATGAAAGAGTTACTGTTTAGGTAGCCCCTTTACACAATAGAGTGCTGTGCTGATGACTGTATGCAAACAGGATGACTGGTTAGGTAACCTCATCAGCTTTTAGTTGTTATGCTTCCTCATAACTTGTATTGCTAACAAACCAGAGCAGTTAGTCGTTCTCGACATGAATACTAACCACAGTGATTTCGTTGCTATGGGACTGATCAGAAATCTTACTAGCAGCCACTCCTCCCGCGGTGTCTTCTTAGCTATTTGGCTAGAAAACCAGTGACTACTGGACTCTTATTTAACCACCGGAAGACAAAAGTCTCCTCGACAACATATAGACACAAACCTCTCTCTGCACGAACACTGTAAACAACTCACAACGACGTGTCGATAATTCTGTGTAATTCCTGCTTTTAGCATTGCTAGCTACTAGCTGCATTTAGCGGAAGTGTAGAAAAATACTGTAAATTTATTGGTCATTTGGCCCTCGAGGACTGCTGCTATTGGTTAACGTGCCGGTCTGTCAACACAGAGACTCGCCTTAGTGTGCCAGCTGAGACTTCCAACTCCTGACAAACACAAGGCCCTTATCCCACTTGTGTTTGACAACCAGCGACAACTTCCACAGTCTAACCTCCCGAGCGAATCACATTAACGTTTACAAAGTACGGAAATGAACGTACCGTGTAGTATGACAGCAAGCCGGCATTATAGTCCAGAACAAACCAACGATACTGCCAACCTTTCATGACGTTTGTCCACTTGCTTAGCGGCCCCTCCATGATGGACGCCATCTTTACAACAGGCGAGCGTCGGGGAGGAGTCGGATATGCTGTGGGCATGCGTCACAGGCAGGATGGTTAGGAAGGGGGTGAAGATGATGAGACCACATTATGAATACATTCAGGTATAGAAATCAATAATTACACACAGGTACGAAATACTCCTCTCGGGGATTTAAAATTATAACAATATTACTGATTTATTTTTTAATCAAATATTTTGAATATTTTCAGCATGTTTTCTTCATGCTTTAGCCTCTGGGAGTTTAACCTATATATAGTGCCCTAGCACGAAACGTGCGAGAGCCCTATTGAAACCCTAGGAATTATTATTACCCCCCCCCTCCCCAAGATCGCCTTTTTGGGGGCCTTAACATGCCCCAAAACTAACCAAACTTTGTAGAAAAATTCATTCGGCGGAAAAATTTTGAAATTTGCTGACTTTTGAAACGCCCCCTAACGTGTAGCCCCTTTGCAATGCTGCTTGCAGCTTTAATATATATTATACCATCTCATAAACACCATATAGTTAATATGATGTATACATATTCAACCAGCAAGTAAACTACAGCCAGGCTGTACATTTATTAACAAGGGAGCTAATCCAGACATTTTAAGAAATGAAATTATTAGATTAATTTCAAGATTATCCTTTTTCAAGATTTACCTGTAGATTATTTGCTACTGAAACTCAAACTGATATTTTGGCTTAGCTGTCAAGTGACATGAGATGTAGTCAGAACTGTATTCATCAATATCTTTATTATTTACAATATGCTTAACACTGATAAGCAGAACTTCACAGTAATATAACGTGAGCTTTAAATTAAAAAACACAAAATATATATTTTGTACAATAAAAAAAGTTTATGTTAACATCTGCCATTTTTTCCATCCCTGTTTAGATTCACATATTCCATTATGGTGTGTCTGTGTGTGTATTGATTTTACGTACATTGCACTCATACAACTGAAGAAGTGGCCTTTGGTATAATGATGTGTACACACATTCTCCAGAGCTGTTCTCCAAAACAGGGAGAAAATAAAAATACAGAATAAATGCAGCTGTAAATAGACAGACATAAATAAAGACAATGTAAAAGACTGATCAGGGAAGAAGCAGAAATGTTGTGGTCAACTGTAGTTATCAGATTATAGGTCTGTTCATTGACACATTGACTGAATGCCTACAGGTTATGTCTTTAGATTTGATATATATATTTATATTGTGTAAGGCTTTTTTGGGGGGGAAACTGCTCCAGAGAGATAAGAATAACCAATAAGAATCACCAAACAGGCGGGGCCGGCGCTATTCATCTAATCTAGCAGTTTGACTAGTGCAGCAGACTGTGACATTTGCTTGTGTGGCTACCACAAATAAACCTTTGTAACTGAGTTTTTCTATGAGTTAATACACAAAGTGCACCTTTTGGTTTCAAGTTTGTGTCCGACCAATAACCTCCAAATGCCAGAAATGCATACTGTAATGATAACCGTAGCACACAAGCTCATAAAAAGGGAAGACAACACATGAATGTTTCAATAACGGGTTTAAAAGTTTTTGTGATTTCTTGTAGTGACGCTGTACATAAACAATTTGTTTTACAAAAAGGCACCAAGAATCATGAAAAAAATGGCAATTTGTTCTTGTTATTTGAAACTCACAGTGAATAGAAATTACTTTGTCTCCTGTTTGGCAAATTAACTGACACACAAATTTATATGAAATGCACCACAAAAAAGACATTTTTTGTTTCTATCAAGTGTCATTATTTGAAGTGTTACGGACCTGTTATGAAGTATTACATGCAACATGTGTCAATGAACCGATGTGTCCGAGGCCTTATCCAGTGTACATTAATGTGTCAGCCAAAGCAAACAAAATAAAGGTCTCTGAAAGGTGTGTGTATGCATGTGTGTGTGCTGTACACAGTTTTGCTTGTGCTCAAAAAAACAGAGCAGCTATCTCTGGACTTAATTATTTAGTGTGACCAAAATCAAAATAGGGGCCAGTTATTAAAAAAAAAAACCTAAAAATAAATAAAAAAATATGGCACCTTAAAGAATTAAAAGAGTCATGCAGTTGAACATTCGACCGGGTTCAAAACGGAAGAATAATACATTCATAAAGAGGATATTTAGACCAGGGTGAAGGGCCTCAGTCTTGTAATACATCTCTTCAGTCAAAAACATTGCTCTTTATGCTGTGACCGCACATAAATCTTTTGTTTCCTGGAAATAAAATCAAATATTTACATAACTTTTCTCTCAAAATAGGTCTGTGCTTAAAAAAAGAATAATTTAAAATTCAAGTTCATACATAGACATTCTAAAAAGCATCTTTTCTTTGAATCAAATAATGTACAAATCGCTCATGTGCTGAAGACATACTGCAGTTTGTTCGTTGAGAGATCGGTACTGCTGTGTGATTAGTGTGAAGTAGGTCTCTGCTGTGTCGCAGTGTTCATACATTAAAGAATTCAGAGGCACTGAGGCCACGACAAGGCTACAGGGAATCCAGCACTGTCCATACTTGGAAGGACACTTATAGAAATACTGTCCCAGTTCACCTGCTCATGCGCTACCCTGTGCTCTCTCTCTCTCTCTCTTCACTCCACTTGTTTCTCAGCTCCATCCTACAAGGAAGAAATGTAGTGTGCAAAGACATAAATACTGAAATGCTTTAGGGGAGTGGGGATGTTCCCCATTTCTGTGGCACTGTGTTTAAAGGTGTGAACACCAGTCACGTCACTGAAGCAAATGCTGTGCATATGGTAAGATCCCACATTCATTCTTTCTGTATCAGTACAACTTTTTAGTGTGGGAAATAAACAGTGGATCCATATGAATCTGGTCAGATCTGATAAGCTTGTATTTGGTATAACTGAAACCTAATGTTTCATTTGAGCCTATTTACATGCTTGTCTAATGCACACTTTAAATGAAGTGAGTGATCCCTTCAGTATTTTTCATTGGTCTCACCACAGGTGGACATACGGGAATGTCACCATCAAAACACCTGATTATTTTCAGAACAGGGAGATCTAAAATTTTAGCACATTTGTCCAACTACTGACAAACACCGTTTAAACAATGAGAAAATAACATCTGAGACCCCAAAACCTTGAATCACTGATCCTGGTGTGGTTTCCTTTACAATGGTTTTAAAATGGCTTATGGTCATTGGTCAGTTTCCCAGACACAATGCAAAATACTCGCAGTGGATGAGTCACTTGTCGGTAAAACAATGCTTGAGTGTAGGTCTGGGAACACTTCTTCTTTTTTTATTTTTAGTATTTTAAGTAAGGCCGGGCACAACCACCGTCAATTTTCCTCAATAATGTGAGTCTGACAGATATAAGCAGAGTGTGGTCACAACTCTCTGAGCTGGCAACACACAGCTGATACACTCAACATTCAATGAACAAAAAGGCCTTTATCATGGCCTGATGGAGACTTTCATGATGTGACTTAAACCAGATTTAGTTTGGTGTAACATTTGTCAATATGTACAGTTTAGAGCAAAATGAGTGTCCACACTGGCATTTTTATGAAACAGATTTTTTGTAAACAATAGAAAGATTACATTTTGTAGTGATTTCTATGAGGTACATCAGAGATTCAACTCATATTGTCCCCCAAAAAGCTGTTGATAGAACCAGAAATATAAAAAATTGGAATATATAAGCAATCTGTCGGGTTAGAGGTGACGACTGGTGTTATCACAGTGGCTACCTCTGCACTACATCACTAATCTCTTTAATACAGCTGTGCAGGTTGTCCAGTACAGTGTTGGACCCCACTCCACCCAGCCCTCCACCTCCTGAAGATGAGGCCCTCAGTTCCTGCAGGCTAAGTTCCAGCTTTCCCACTGCCTCTCGAAAGGCAAATTTGTTCCTCATCTGAGGGATGCAGTCCACATAACCTGAGCAGTAGTCTAGCAGCTGATGGCCAGCATCCAGCACCTGGCTGCTGGAGGGGCTTTCAGAGCTGGCATGGAGCACGCTGCTCAGGCACTCAGCGCACTCTAGCAAGGCTTCACGGCTAACCCGCTCCAAGGGAACCCTCTCCACCTGCTGCCTGGTTCGCCGCAGTGCCACTTTGGAGCCAGCAGACGATGCTGTGTGCGAAGAGGCAGTCGTGGTGGCTCCATTGGCCATTTTGGTGGGAGTTGTGTTAGTGGTGCAAGAGGAAAAGGAG